>NW_022263068.1:0-86536 GCF_002021735.2 Oncorhynchus kisutch
TTATATTTCCCTCACTAACTTTAAACATCAGCTATCCGAGAGCTAACCGATCGCTGCAGCCGTACATAGCCATCTGTAAAAGCACACCAGTAATTGCACACCAGTATGTATCTACTTGGCAACAGTCATCTGCAACATCTATCACTCCAGTGTTAATATGCCTAAATTGTTAATTACTTGCTGCTACTATGGCCTATTTTATGCCTACCTCCTCACGCCATTTGCACACACTGCATATAGACTTTCTTTTTTTTTTCTATTGTGGTTTAATTGGACTGTATGCTTGTTAATTCCATGTTGTAACTCGGTGGTTGTTGTTTGTGTCACACTGCTTTGCTTTAAATCTTGGCCAGGGTTGCAAGTTGTAAATGAGAACTTGTTCTCACTTGCCTACCTGGTTAAATAAAGGTGTTCTCAACTAGCTACCTGGTTAAATATAAGGTGTTCTCAACTAGCCTACCTGGTTAAATAAAGGTGTTGTCAACTAGCCTACCTGGTTAAATAAAGGTGTTCTCAACTAGCCTACCTGGTTAAATAAAGGTGTTGTCAACTAGCCTACCTGGTTAAATAAAGGTGTTCTCAACTAGCCTACCTGGTTAAATAAAGGTGTTCTCAACTAGCCTACCTGGTTAAATAAAGGTGTTGTCAACTAGCCTACCTGGTTAAATAAAGGTGTTGTCAACTAGCCTACCTGGTTAAATAAAGGTGAAATAAATAATAAAATGTATAAATAAATATTTCATAGCTCTAAAACACACCTGTGTGTGGAGACAAAAATCTCCCATCTGACAAGAGAAACCGATACTGACATTCAAAATGGTTCCCACCCACAGCCTCCCTGCCTGACACGCAGCCTGCAGAATAGATTGGAATGTTTATGTATGTATGTATGTATGTATGTATGTATGTATGTATGTATGTATGTATGTATGTATGTATGTATGTGTGTATGTGTGTGTGTGTGTGTGTGTGTGAATAGATTGGAATGGGTATGTATGTATGTATGTATGTATGTATGTATGTATGTATGATGTATGTATGTATGTATGTATGTATGTATGTATGTATGTATGTATGTATGTATGTATGTATGTATGTATGTATGCATGCATGCATGCATGTCTGTCTGTCTGTCTGTCTGTCACTGACCTTAACGTCATAACAATAGGAAAGTCCACCCCAGAGCCAGAAGTTCACGTCACCTAAGTTCATGAAGTCACTGCAGTGTCTAGCTTGTTGGACTACTTTATGGAGCAGAAAAATGCTTGGCACTGCTTTTAGGGGGAATATTTTAATTCATGGCACAAAAAAGTACTTTTGTCATTGTTACAAAGTTCAACAAAGGCCCCAATAGATGTTGCAAATTAGTACAAATCTAGGAAGGGTATAAGAGCAACAATGCTTTTATTACTGAAAACTTACATGAAAGTGAAGACATCAATTATTTAGCTCTATTCCATTAAATATTCAAGTGTGGTGAGACACACATAGCCACCATTCCTTAAACATAATGATATAAAACATTCCACACACACACACACACACACACACACACACACACACACACACACACACACACACACACACACACACACACACACACACACACACACACACACACACACACACACACACACATACAGCAATCCACTATATAGGCTAATAATATCCATAACAGTGTTCTGAAGTGTATCCAGTCTAGGCCATCAGGCTTCTCTGCCCACAGTGCAGACTAAGAGAGCAGTACACTGATTCACAACATGTTAACAGGAATACCTTACCCATAGAAGAACAATACACAACAGAGACATGAAAGAGACAAATGAAAGGGAGACAAATGAGAGTCAAATGAAAAGAGAAATGAAACGGAGACAAATGAGAGTCAAATGAAAAGAGACATGAAACGGAGACAAATGAGAGTCAAATGAAAAGAGAAATGAAAGGGAGACAAATGAGAGTCAAATGAAAAGAGAAATGAAAAGAGAAATGAAAGCCAGACAAATTAAAGTCTTTCAAAAGCCCCAAATCTTACATTCATATCCTCTTCATGTAACCCACTTCTACAGTTTGATTCATTGCAGAGCTGGTGCTCAAACAATCAATGTCTTTCAAGAGGACATGTAAGCACCAGAAAGTCAGAATCCAAGTTCCTCATAGAAAACGAAATTAGGTTGCTATTTTTTAAGTCAAAGTAGAAACAATTATCCCACCTTCTACTTTGTGTTTCCGTCACACCTGTTGGACAGTACTTTACTTTATCGCATAAAAACAGTTGGATGGAAACATGACTAATGTTGCTAATATGTCTATGGACAACGTACCCAACGACAGTCACCAAAAGGTCCTCTCAGAAGTCTGCTGGTCGTATCATCATGGTAGTAGCACGGAGAGAGTAACTAGACCCTTTGAAGTAGTGCCACCTAATCCCATTCAGTTTACCCATGTTCTGACCATGACTGTAGTACATCCCGTTCAGGTTCGATGGTCCACAGGCATCGAACCACCAACCTGAAGGCATAGAGAGAAACGTAGAGAGAAACAGAGAAAATAGATTTTAGGCTTGATGATGTTACACTATCAGAGAACTATCAAAGTCATAGCTGTGTGACCTCCCTGTGACCTCTGATTATCTCTGGATAGCTTTGTTGCAACGCCAAGTAGTCAACACTAGAGCAGACTCCAGTACTCCTCTCTTTGGATAGCTTTGCCCCATTCTGACCTCTGACCTTTCATTACAGGTGAGAGTGGAGTATGAGGGCAACTAACAAAACATAAATAGTCTACAAGAATCTCTGTGAGCCCAACATGTTTGGACCAGCTACATGTGGGGGGGGAATGCTGCTCTAGACATTGATAAGAGGATAAAGACATGTATGTTTGTCATGTATTTTCAGATGTACATTCTGGATCTAAATCCTGATGAGATTGTAGCTTCACATTCATTCTTAATAGGAATTTCACTGTCATTTTGATTTATTCTGCTGGCCAGTTCCCTGGACTTCTAAACCAGCCATGGCATGTGTCAATCATTCTGTAAAATGCTGAGGGCTGCCACCTGGCTTCACCAGCTGAGATACCATTCTCTGCTGTGATATGTCAGTAGCAGTGCTGAATACATACTAACTGGCTCTGGCCTGCTCTGTAGTTCTTCTAGACGGGAGATAAAGTGGGTAGGGGGACCGGGAGGTCAATGAGTTGAAAATGTTTTACCAAAATGACAAAAGCTTCACCCAGCATAGTGTGGGTGGGTGGTTGTTGTTGTCTTATAGCTTCTACTTATCCCGTCGTTTCAGTTCTACAGGAGTACATACAGAGCGCATGTGTTTAGGGGTTAATGTGGACTTTAACCTCAGACATACCCCCAGTCAGCATGAGAGCACATTTGCAGATGCAGTTGTCGTTGTCCATATCCTTGGTACTGAAGTCTGCTCCGTTGATGACCAGGCTGCTCTGTCTGCCTGCCGTTCCACTGTGACTCTTCAGGAACAGCCTGACACAGTCGCCAGGGAAACACAGAGGAAAATAAAGCAGAAACACAACGCTAGTGCCCTTTAGCTGCTGGAGAACGCTTTTGTTCTTCTCACTGTGTGCACGGTGGAGGACAGAAATTCACCACCACGCTGTTCTTCTAATCTAAATAATATGTACCTCCCCTTGCAACCTGGTCTCAGAGCATTTCGTATTATTATGTACATAAATCTGAGACACTCCATTTAATATTATATGTTTAGTTACGTATGGCTACATGAGACCGATTGTTACTTAAGGCAAAAATGTACCTCCCCTTGTTCTCACTGTGTGAACGTTTGAGGACATAAATTCACCACCACACTGTTCTTCTAATCTACTACAAAGAATATGTACCCTTCCAAATAAGTGTCTTTGAAATTCTCGTACACTATATTACAACCCAATCACACCAGTTGCTTTTATAAAGAACATCCTGGTTTATGAGGACATTGTCGGTTTCCTCGTTTGTCTCAAGCCGTTTGTGTACTTCCCTGCGAACTCTTTGTACTCCCTCCTCCTGCATTGTTTGTCCCCATCTACTGTACGGCATGTCAAGCAGCTCCAACTGTGGTTTATGAGTCAGACAACTTTCAGGTCTTGCCAGAACCAGGTGATGGATAATTCACAGAAGAGAGAGGCCCTATTCTTAGTCAGTGGTCTTTATACTGTGTCTATGTTGAATACTGTGTCTATGTTGAATACTGTGTCTATGTTGTATACTGTGTCTATGTTGAATACTGTGTCTATGTTGTATACTGTGTCTATGTTGAATACTGTGTCTATGTTGAATACTGTGTCTATGTTGAATACTGTGTCTATGTTGAATACTGTGTCTATGTTGAATACTGTGTCTATGTTGAATACTGTGTCTATGTTGAATACTGTGTCTATGTTGAATACTGTGTCTATGTTAGACCATCATAGATAGAGTACAACAGACTTTGAGAGGGTTGATTAGTTCAACAAATCAGGCCTCACAGCAAGAAACAACATTTCTATGATCTTAACGTATTTAACAAACATTGTTCATTAATTCATCTATTACACGAATATGAATGACACAGATAATGAAAGAAATGAATACATATCAGAATTGAACTTGACCTGAACACTGGTGTTCATCAATTATAACGTCTCTATTTATCTGTGGTCCCTCTGTGTGGTCATATATCTGACCCATCAAAGTGTCAGGCTGATCATTAATGTGGCTTGGCTGCTATGGTGACCAGGTGTTTGGCTCCTGTACAGTGACTCTGTGTCACATTAAGAACTGTAGTTATGGAAGGCAGCCTGTCTCTCTGAAACCCAGTGTGTCTGGAGAGCTGCAAAGTTGCTTAGGAGCCATGAACAGGGCGACCATGTCTATCGGCGCCATCTTGCTATCAGATGTGTGTGTATTGTTATGTATTGTTGGATACTACTGCACTGTTGGAGCTAGGAACACCAGCATTTAGTTAGGTATTACTGCACTGTTGGAGCTAGGAACACCAGCATTTAGTTAGGTATTACTGAACTGTTAGAGCTAGGAAAACCAGCATTTAGTTAGGTATTACTGCACTGTTGGAGCTAGGAACACCAGCATTTAGTTAGGTATTACTGCACTGTTGGAGCTAGGAACACCAGCATTTAGTTAGGTATTACTGCACTGTTGGAGCTAGGAACATCAGCATCTAGTTAGGTATTACTGAACTGTTGGAGCTAGGAACACCAGCATTTAGTTAGGTATTACTGCACTGTTGGAGCTAGGAACACCAGCATTTAGTTAGGTATTACTGAACTGTTGGAGCTAGGAACCCCAGCATTTAGCTAGGTATTGCACTGTTGGAGTTAGGAACACCAGCATTTAGTTAGGTATTACTGAACTGTTGGAGCTAGGAACCCCAGCATTTAGTTAGGTATTACTGAACTGTTGGAGCTAGGAACCCCAGCATTTAGTTAGGTATTACTGCACTGTTGGAGCTAGGAACACCAGCATTTAGTTAGGTATTACTGCACTGTTGGAGCTAGGAACACCAGCATTTAGCTAGGTATTACTGCACTGTTGGAGCTAGGAACCCCAGCATTTAGTTAGGTATTACTGCACTGTTGGAGCTAGGAACACCAGCATTTAGTTAGGTATTACTGCACTGTTGGAGCTAGGAACACCAGCATTTAGCTAGGTATTACTGCACTGTTGGAGCTAGGAACCCCAGCATTTAGTTAGGTATTACTGCACTGTTGGAGCTAGGAACCCCAGCATTTAGCTAGGTATTACTGAACTGTTGGAGCTAGGAACACCAGCATTTAGCTAGGTATTACTGAACTGTTGGAGCTAGGAACACCAGCATTTAGCTAGGTATTGCACTGTTGGAGTTAGGAACACCAGCATTTAGTTAGGTATTACTGAACTGTTGGAGCTAGGAACACCAGCATTTAGTTAGGTATTACTGAACTGTTGGAGCTAGGAACCCCAGCATTTAGTTAGGTATTACTGAACTGTTGGAGCTAGGAACCCCAGCATTTAGTTAGGTATTACTGCACTGTTGGAGCTAGGAACACCAGCATTTAGTTAGGTATTACTGCACTGTTGGAGCTAGGAACACCAGCATTTAGCTAGGTATTACTGCACTGTTGGAGCTAGGAACCCCAGCATTTAGTTAGGTATTACTGCACTGTTGGAGCTAGGAACCCCAGCATTTAGCTAGGTATTACAAAACTGTTGGAGCTAGGAACACCAGCATTTAGCTAGGTATTACTGAACTGTTGGAGCTAGGAACACCAGCATTTAGCTAGGTATTGCACTGTTGGAGTTAGGAACACCAGCATTTAGTTAGGTATTACTGAACTGTTGGAGCTAGGAACCCCAGCATTTAGTTAGGTATTACTGAACTGTTGGAGCTAGGAACCCCAGCATTTAGTTAGGTATTACTGAACTGTTGGAGCTAGGAACCCCAGCATTTAGTTAGGTATTACTGCACTGTTGGAGCTAGGAACACCAGCATTTAGTTAGGTATTACTGCACTGTTGGAGCTAGGAACACCAGCATTTAGCTAGGTATTACTGCACTGTTGGAGCTAGGAACCCCAGCATTTAGTTAGGTATTACTGCACTGTTGGAGCTAGGAACACCAGCATTTAGTTAGGTATTACTGCACTGTTGGAGCTAGGAACACCAGCATTTAGCTAGGTATTACTGCACTGTTGGAGCTAGGAACCCCAGCATTTAGTTAGGTATTACTGCACTGTTGGAGCTAGGAACCCCAGCATTTAGCTAGGTATTACTGAACTGTTGGAGCTAGGAACCCCAGCATTTAGTTAGGTATTACTGCACTGTTGGAGCTAGGAACCCCAGCATTTAGCTAGGTATTACTGAACTGTTGGAGCTAGGAACACCAGCATTTAGCTAGGTATTACTGAACTGTTGGAGCTAGGAACACAAGCCTTGTGTACACAACCAGTAACATGTTATTGGATTTGAGCTGTAGGCCCATTAAACGCCACACTCCATAGAATAGCTTTCCTTTTAAAGGCTGTGATCTTCCTCTATAAACCATGTTTAAAATAATGGTCATTATTTACATACATTCCCAATAACGGATTACATAGTATATACTGACTGCTATGTACTGTAAATGACTTTTCAATTTCCACTGATGGACTCTGTTTACTCTTCCTCTCAATACTACTCAAGAGTTACTCTAATAGCTCTTTGTACATCCTTCCATCCTTCCTTGTCTTTAACTGGTTAGTAAAAATGTGAGCCAGGTCAACAACAAAAAATGGTACAAGTGTGTTCGTTTGTGTGATCACACGTCCATATGTGGGTGACCTAAATCAGATTGAGACAAAGCTTGCTGGTTATCATTCTAGGAAATATAATAATTCCCTTTTACGATCTTACATTTTATTTAGTTAGTAATGGCATTGTGAAATGAGGCAGAGCCTCTCTTTTCCGAAGAAGCTGTGTGACAATAGTTTGTTTTGGACCATCTCCATGACAAGTATTACAGAATGGCAATGAAATACGAATCTAGAGACCAAAATGTATTCCATTCCAGAACTCAAAAAGATTATCCAGTATGTTTTTGAAGAGACAATAAATGAAAAAGTAAGAATTATGATCTGCTGAAGTCCTAGAAGCCTCAATCAGAAGGTTATGGACAATAAAGTCAACAAACTGAAAAATGTATACATTAATTGTTTACAAATCATGATCAGAGTCACCAGTGCCTCACCATCGTTACTGTGATGGAAATACAACACCAAGCACATCATTATCAGTGATAGAACCAAGTCCAATATCTCATTCCCACTTCATTAAAAATATACTGCAGGTCCTGAAGCAAGTAAAGGCAACCACAGTTGAGTAGTTGAGTGACTATTTAAGTAGGAATGTGGGCGTATTTAGTGGGGAATGTCCTATGATCCTAAAAACTGTACTGTAGGTATGATACAATGCGATGAGATATGACAAAACTTAATTTCCTCCACTTAGGGTACATACAGATGTAGGATCTTAATTTCAGCCAGTTTTCTAGAGCAGGAAAATAATCCTGCAGCAACAGGAAATGTGAAGAATACGGCCCAGAACACATTGCTGGTATCCCACCTGTAATTCTGCTTTTCGCTGCCGATGTAGAAACGGTCATAGTGGGAGAAGGCCTGCTGTCCGTCCCAGTCGGTCACTTCCACCCTCAGGTTGTAGGGCCTTTGGCTGGTCAGCAGGAACACAAACTCATTCCCCAGCCAGTGTTCTCCAAACAGACTCCCAAAGCCCTGCAACAACACAACAGCACAGGAACACTTGTCTTCTGTTTCTGTAGTGTAAGGCAGCTTGATGTACAAGTACACCCCTTGGACAGGACACTAGTCTGTCGCAGGTCCTTGTCCCAGCAACACATAGAGCTATAGAAAAATAATGAATGTTATATCGGGTTCTTCTACAGGGACAAGATCACAAACCCTATATGGTTCTAGGTAGAATTAAGACTGTTAGAGCGATGTTCTACTCAGTGACTCTTTGTTCTCTTTTTTTAAAGGAATTCTGTTCTGTGTTTTCCTCTCTTTAAAAGAAAATAATAACTATGTTCTGTGTTTTACTCTTTTATGACAGTGGTGAATTGAGGGAGACAGACAGATGAGTAGATAAAGATATATTTATTTAACTAGGCAAGTCAGTTAAGAATAAACTCTTATTTACAATGATGGCCTAGGAGTGGGTTAACTGCCTTGTGCAGGGGTGGAACGACAGATTTTTACCTTGTCAGCTCGGGGATTTGATCCACCAACCTTTCGGTTACTGGCCCCCTGCTCTAACCACTAGGCTACCTGCCGCCCCTATAGAGAGAGAGAGAGATATAGCTAGCGAGACATAGATAAAGAGGTATATAGATAGAGAGGTATAGAGATATATAGATGGAGAGAGAGATATAGCCTCCAGTATTTATGCTGCAATAGTTTGTGTCGGGGGGCTAGAATCAGTTTGTTATATCTGGAGTATTTCTCCTGTCTTATCCGGTGTCCTGTGTAAGAATGCTCCCTCTAACTCTCTTTCTCTCTTTTCTCTCTTCTCTCAGAGGACCTGAGCCCTAGGACCATGCCTCAGGACTACCTGGCCTGATGACTCCTTGCTGTCCCCAGTCCACCTGCTGTCCCCAGTCCATCTGCTGCTGCTCCAGTTTCAACTGTTCTGCCTGCGGCTATGGAACCCTGACTTGTTCACTGGACGTGCTGCCTTGTCCTGGACCTGCTGTTTTGGACTCTCTTTCTCTACCGCACCTGCTGTCTCTAACTCTGAATGATCGGCTATGAAAAGCCAACTGACATTTACTCCTGAGGTGCTGACCTGTTGCACCCTCTACAGCCACTGTGATTATTATTTGACCCTGCTGGTCATCTATGAACGTTTGAACATCTTGTCCATGTTCTGTTATAATCTCCACCCGGCACAGCCAGAAGTGGACTGGCCACCCTTCAGAGCCTGGTTCCTCTCTAGGTTTCTTCCTAGGTTGCTGCGTTTCTAGGGAGTTTTTCCTAGCCACCGTGCTTCTACATCTGCATTGCTTGCTGTTTGGGGTTTTAGGCTGGGTTTCTGTACAGCACTTTGTGACATCGGCTGATGTAAAAAGGGCTTTATAAATACATTTGATTGATTGATAAAGAGATAGAGATTTAGATATAGAGAGATATAGACAGAGAGAGAGAGAGAGATAGATAGGTTGGATTCTGCAGCACCAGTACTAGACCAGGCCTTGGAATTAATCTTTCTTTACCAGAGACATTTTACAATATATCAACATTTGAATGGTGATGTAAGCACACCATGTTTAGACTCAACTTAAACAGTTTCCTCTCTCCTGTCAACAGAGGGGTCAACGAGCGAACACATACCCGTTGTATGCCAGCGTCTTTGCCAGGCTACACTCCACACTTCCTTAGCCCCTGACTGGAGGACAGTCCTCTCTCACTCAGCCCAGAGGCCAAGGCCTTTTTAGCCACAGGGCTCTTTCAAGGCCTAATGGGGCTGGCAGTGGCAACACAGTGGATTCGTCCTAAATGGCCCATATTCATTTTAAAGTACAATACTTTTGACCAGGGCCCATAGGACACCCTATTTCCCCATAGGGCTCTGGTCAAAAGTAGTGCACTATATAGGGAATAGGGTGCCACTTGGGATGCACAAAGTCTGTTTTGTGCTATGCGTTTGTACTTGCTCCTTTTTCTGTTGTAGTTTGACATATACATTCATATGGTGGAATGTTGTGCAATGTAGAGATTCCTATTTTCCCCAAAATCTACAAAGTTTCAATATCGGGAATAATCCCTATTTATCCCGAGAGACCTGGGGAATACTTCAAAAATTAGAAGTGCCCTTTTAAAACCAAGATGGTCACTATGCCAGGGTTCTCCCCAAATAAGAGGGGTGCTGCGCCACCTTGTCGGCTTGGCTGCGCCACTATGGAAAGATTTCAGAGCAAATTAAATGTAAGTTTAGACATGATAGTTACTCTATCTTTGATCGCCAGCGCATTTCAGAAGTAGCCCCACAGAGCGCCCTCCGAGTATAGCGCTGTTTCTTTGTAACGGCAGTCAAACAAAAGTCAAATGACCAAAGTTGCTAAACTTGCTAGATAACCTCCTTCAACGAATGACAGAATATCTCCCATATTTGGCTAAATCAAGTTGATGATTATACCGATAGCAGATCAGCTCATGAATAACAGGGAGAGGAAGTGGAAATAGTTTATATAATATCAAGGTATCTTAATGAGGACTTAACGAGGACTATCTACTCTCATATCGTTTGTTGATCACACATTCTCTATGAGACAGCACAGAGAAGGGGGGAAAGAGGTATTTTGACATGCATAGGCGAGAGGCGTGCTTTGATAATGCATCCTATGGATTACAGAATAAAATGAGCTACAGGAGTGAGAGGAGTCAGGATTTTGGGTTTCATTAGGATTGGAATTGGATAGGGAAATCATTAGGAATTGGATAGGGAAATAGCCTAGGTTCTAGGATGAGAATATAAAATTTACCCTCATGCCTTATTAACGGACTTCATGCCTGTGACAGAGATGCTTATGCAGTGAATTGTACATAAGCCTATCAAATTTGTGACTGTCTGAAGATTTACAATGACAGCTTAAAGAGGCACATGCTCTTTAAAAGGCTATACTGTCAGGTTTCCTGTGGGGTTTATTAACTGTATTCGAGTCATGTGTGCAGTCCAGAGCAGCCGGCAGTGTCAATTATGCGTGCGCTTTGAATTTATAGCGACTTTGTGTCAAATATGCTAGACTAAAGGCTTCAATGTGACAACCTGTTTGGATAATGTCCAATAAATGTTTTTGTTAATCTTTTGCTGAGGGATTTCATTAGTGCAGACATTGGGGAATTTTATTGTAATTTCCCAGGTATTGTCATGTATTTTGGGGGGTAAACGTGAAGAGTGTTCCCGGTAATGTCCCGGGATCCCGATTACCCATGTTAATCCCTGGTGCTACAGTGAGGGAAAAAAAGTATTTGATCCCCTGCTGATTTGCCCTCTGACAAAGAAATGATCCATCTATAATTTTAATGGTAGGTTTATTTGAACAGTGAGAGACAGAATAACAACAAAATAATCCAGAAAAACGCATGTCAAAAATGTTATAAATTTATTTGCATTTTAATGAGGGAAATAAGTATTTGACCCCGTCTCAATCAGAAAGATTTCTGGCTCCCAGGTGTCTTTTATACAGGTAACGAGCTGAGATTAGGAGCACACTCTTAAAGTGAGTGCTCCTAATCTCAGTTTGTTACCTGTATAAAAGACATCTGTCCACAGAAGCAATCAATCAATCAGATTCCAAACTCTCCACCATGGCAAAGACCAAAGAGCTCTCCAAGTATGTCAGGGACAAGATTGTAGACCTACACAAGGCTGGAATGGGCTACAAGACCTTCGCCAAGCAGCTTGGTGAGAAGGTGACAACAGTTGGTGTGATTATTCGCAAATGGAAGAAACACAAAATAAATGTCAATCTCCCTCGGCCTGGGGCTCCATGCAAGATCTCACCTCGTGGAGTTGCAATGATCATGAGAACGGTGAGGAATCAGCCCAGAACTACACGGGAGGATCTTGTCAATGATCTCAAGGCAGCTGGGACCATAGTCACCAAGAAAACAATTGATAACACACTACGCCGTGAAGGACTGAAATCCTGCAGCGCCCGCAAGGTCCCCCTCCTCAAGAAAGCACATATACATGCCCGTCTGAAGTTTGCCAATGAACATCTGAATGATTCAGAGGACAACTGGGTGAAAGTGTTGTGGTCAGATGAGACCAAAATTGAGGTCTTTGGCATCAACTCAACTCACCGTGTTTGGAGGAGGAGGAATGCTGCCTATGACCCCAAGAACACCGTCCCCACCGTCAAACATGGAGGTGGAAACATTATGCTTTGGGGGTGTTTTTCTGCTAAGGGGACAGGACAACTTCACCGCATCAAAGGGACGATGAACAGGGCCATGTACCGTCAAATCATGGGTGAGAACCTCCATCCCTCAGCCAGGGCATTGAAAATGGGTAGTGGATGGGTATTCCAGCATGACAATGACCCAAAACACACGGCCAAGGCAACAAAGGAGTGGCTCAAGAAGAAGCACATTAAGATCCTGGAGTGGCCTAGCCAGTCTACAGACCTTAATCCCATAGAAAATCTGTGGAGGTTCGAGTTGCCAAACGTCAGCCTCGAAACCTTAATGACTTCGAGAAGATCTGCAAAGAGGAGTGGGACAAAATCCCTCCTGAGATTTGTGCAAACCTGGTGGCCAACTACAAGAAACATCTGACCTCTGATTGCCAACAAGGGTTTTGCCACCAAGTACTAAGTCATGTTTTGCAGAGGGGTCAAATACTTATTTCCCTCAATAAAATGCTAATCAATTTATAACTGTTTATCATTTATAACTGTCTCTCACTGTTCAAATAAACCTACCATTAAAATGATAGACTGATCATTTCTGTGTCAGTGGGCAAACGTACAAAATCAGCAGGGGATCAAATACTTTTTTCCCTCACTGTATGTATTCACCAACATCAGAAGAATGCTGTGAGGATATCCCACCCTGTCCTCCTCACCATCTTGTACTCCTTCCACGTCCTCTGGAAGTCCATGGTTCCATCTTTTCTCCTCTGAATGACGGACCATCCTCCCCCTGCTGCCTCCATGTTACAGTAAACCTACAGAGAGAGAGACAGAAAGACCGTGACATGAGTAGCTGACACACTACTCTCACACATGCAGTGCATATCATGACAATAAAGTAAAAGGAGTGACTCCTGTAGATGAGGCTCCCTGGTCCTTAGTTTTGTGTACCATGGTCAGAGGCCACAATGACGGAATGGGTCCTAAGCCCAGGGACGTAGCTTTGTGTAACCATGGACACTGACAGCAGCACAGCTGATAATGGACAGCAACACACTGTTGCCAGTCAGCCATCTGCGGCTTGGCAGGACACTACTGAGGAGGAGGACATCTGCTGTGTAGCTGTGCTGAAGAGGCCAGCCAAGAGTATTTCCAGCTCAGCCAGCCAGTCAGTCAGCCAATACCTGACATATTCCTGGGATATTGCTGTTGAATCTTTTGGCAAGCGACTTTAGAGCACCGTATAATAATTGCTGCCACTTGCACGTAAACTAAAGTAGGTTACAGTCAAAAAGTGCAGCCATTTAATTGTTCATGTCTGTTTTTGCTGTTTCCATGCAGAGGTAAAGCCAGGCCTGCATATATCATCTAATATATGCCTCTATATTACACATTCTGCTAATAGAATTTACATCTCTTTTCCCCCTCTAATATTTATTGAAGATAATATATCAAGTTTTCCGTACCTTTTTGGTCTCCTGTGTGTTGATGTGAATAGTATATAATCCACTGTTGTTGAAGCCAGCTTGAAAGACTTCTGAGCAGTCCCGATACTTTCTCTCCTCATGAGATGAATCTCTCTGCTTAAAGGCAAGGTTGCTGTTTGCCACCACTGTTTAAATAGATAATGAAACAAGAGCAAACACATTATCAGCTAGGCTTCAATTTCAATGCATCCAAAATCCTTTGTAATCAACAGCCCAGACTGGCTCAGGTCCTATTAGAACAGGTTCTTGCGTAATCAACAGCCCAGACTGGCTCAGGTCCTATTAGAACATGTTCTTATGTAATCAACAGCCCAGACTGGGTCAGGTCCTATTAGAACAGGTTCTTGCGTAATCAACAGCCCAGACTGGGTCAGGTCCTATTAGAACAGGTTCTTGCGTAATCAACAGCCCAGACTGGGTCAGGTCCTATTAGAACAGGTTCTTGCGTAATCAACAGCCCAGACTGGGTGAGTTCCTATTAGAACAGGTTCTTATGTTCTGGAATGCATCTTCTTATGATCTTAGAAAATGTGGACATTGAAATTAAGGCCGGTAGGTTCCATGTTTCAACCTATTTTCAACATCCATGGACGTCAGCCGGTGCCCAATGGGTTAGTCCAGCCTTCTTAGTCCAGTTATAGGCTTTATCTGTGCCCAGAGAATATCTTGTCTGAACCTGTGAACATTTGGCACAATATATCCTCCAGTACCTCTGTTGTATTTAACCCTACCTAGAGTTTTTAAAGCCAACTCCTTCTTCCTGCAAATAATTACTATCTATGCTATGATATTCATACCCCAGAGTATTTAATTTATACATTCTGTAACAGGAAACATTGGCCCCAGTATCCATCCAGTACCTCCAGACCCTCTGTCCTTCGAGCAGAGTTTCAGCAGACTGTTGACGGTCTCAGTGAGCTGCTGTTGTTGGCTAAGCAGGATACTGTTGTTGCCAGTGGCCTGGTCCAGATGGGTCTGCAGCTCTGTGATCACACTGCTCTGTCTGGCTACCAGCTGCTGCAGGCTGGACCTCTCCTCCTGGAAGGTGACCAGCTCCTCATGGTGCCCAGACTCCAGCTCCTGCATCTTCTGCTCTAAGAGCCTGATCAATACAAGTGATTTGAAAATCAGTTGATCAGTCAGTCAGCCAATAAATCAGGACAGAACTTTTCATGGGAAGAAAATCATTCATGTTGATTTGACCTGTTCTTGTCGTGCAGCTTGCTGATCTCTGTAGATTGGTGGAGGAGCTGGGTCTCCAGTTTGTTGGTGGACAGAGAGTTCTCCAGGAGCTGAATCTCCAGCCTGGAGGTCTGATTCAACACCTGTCCATCAGGAAGCTGTTACTATCATTCATATTCACCCAGTCAAGTGTATGGAGTGTATCTATATAGGCTAAAAGTGGCACCATGTATTTTAATGTACTTCATAGGCCTATTCATCCAATCAAATTAGGATAATTGCTGAGTAGGCTACATGATTAATAGTAAGTGTTACTGATATCATAACATGCACTTGAATGTTCTTTGGAGAGGGATATTTGTATACGATTCATACTGCACCTGGATCTCTACGTCTGTCAGCTTCCGTGTGTGCTGGGCAGTCTGGGTCAGGAGGTTGGTGCCTAGATTCAAGATGGCAACTGTGTGATTGTGGACAGCACTCTGCTGCAGCTGAGCCATCTCCACATTCAGACTGTCCTTCACATATCTCTCAATCTGACACACAAACACAGAGGAGGTATGAAGGGATGTTTAGGCCTTTACCTCTCTCGCCAGACTCCGGGTGTTCTGCACACTCACATTTAATGTCCTAGGAACGTTCTCCAACTGGCTTAACATTGAACATGTTCTCACATAGTTCAGAGAACGTTAAGAAACAACTTCCTTCTGTGGGAATTTCAGTACTTCAGCATAACGTTTCCCACAGGTTTCCTCTTGGTTCTATTTAAAGTCATGTTCTCAAATTGTTCCAAGAACTTTAAGAAAACTTTTGTAATGTTCAGAGAATGTAATGTTCAGAGAATGTAATGTTCAGAGAATGTAATGTTCAGAGAATGTAATGTTCAGAGAATGTAATGTTCAGAGAATGTAATGTTCAGAGAATGTAATGTTCAGAGTAATGTAATGTTCAGAGAATGTAATGTTCAGAGAATGTAATGTTCAGAGAATGTAATGTTCAGAGAATGTAATGTTCAGAGAATGTAATGTTCAGAGAATGTAATGTTCAGAGAATGTAATGTTCAGAGAATGTAATGTTCAGAGAAATGTAATGTTCAGAGAATGTAATGTTCAGAGAATGTAATGTTCAGAGAATGTAATGTTCAGAGAAATGTAATGTTCAGAGAATGTAATGTTCAGAGAATGTAATGTTCAGAGAAATGTAATGTTCAGAGAATGTAATGTTCAGAGAATGTAATGTTCAGAGAATGTAATGTTCAGGGAATGTAATGTTCAGAGAATGTAATGTTCAGAGAATGTAATGTTCAGAGAATGTAATGTTCAGAGATGTAATGTTCAGAGAAATGTAATGTTCAGAGAATGTAATGTTCAGAGAATGTAATGTTCAGGGAATGTAATGTTCAGAGAATGTAATGTTCAGGGAATGTAATGTTCAGAGAATGTAATGTTCAGGGAATGTAATGTTCAGAGAATGTTCTAAAATGTGTATTTAAAAACATACGTCCCGTTCTCAGAACATTAAGAAAACGTTCCATAAAAGCGTTCCATTCTCAGCATCAACAAAACTCTATCCTCTGTCTTGTTAAGTGTTTGATGTTAATGAGTGTTTGTTGCCTTTTAAAATGGGGTCTGTTTGAATAGACAAAAAGAACAACTGTGGATGTGTTGTTATTAGTCCACGCTAGCTCCATACTGGTGGCGCAGTGGACTGATTCCATGGATGGACGACAGAAGATGATGCCATGTCACAATAATGAAGAAATGTGTTTGGATGATTAATGCAAACACATTTATAGGGTTAATGTCTGATAGATCAGTTGTCTGACAACGTCATGAAAATGTGCTTTGTTATGATTCTGAAACATCAGATAGCAAACAACAATGACAAAGAATCTGCCATGCGGGCAATCGTAGATTTATCTTGTTCTTGAAACCATGTCGTGTTTTGACTGATTTCATGTCAATGCTTATATGGCTAAAATTCGATAGCTAGCTAACCAACAACTGTAACGATGTATTTGTGCTCGTTGTGAAAATGTATTTATGTTTTCAATAAACATTTGAAGACAAATTATAGTTTACATGTTGTCAACAATCTAAGCCAACCCTGTCTGTTTTACCCCATATTTGTGCACACATTGGTTTTGTTGCTAGACAACCAACTGGTCTATCTGTGCTTGCAGTTCAAAAAGTAAACCCCCAAATAAGCTAGTAGTGTTATTAAAAGTCTTACTGAAACATGTTGAATGTTTTAAGGAAGTTATTTAAAAAACCAAAATAACCTATAATATCCATTTCCAGAACATCTCTGCAACCTAAAAATAAAAGTTCCCAGAACAGAGACTTCTGTTCTCAGAATGTTTGAAAATGATGTTTTACCGGTCAGGAAACGTATGGCTTCGTTCCCACAACCAATGTGAAACCAAAAACATACGTTCCCACAACTTCCAAGGAACCATCCATAAATAACCTAATTATATCCAGGGAAGAAAAACGATTGGATATGTATTCATTCCCTTCAGCAATTGTGGATTGAAGGATTTACTGCATCGATATGGTCCTGTCTAAGGATTTCCTTGGCCCCTGGTCAGCTACTTAGGCAGGGATCTTTCAGGGTTGTTGAGTTCAGTCATTTCCTTCTAGTCAACCAGGAGAGATCAGTCATGGGACTGCATCTGTATGTTTTCTGCCACAGATGCATCATGTGGACAGGGCTCAGCTGCCAATGACATTATCCATCTGAAGTTCACTGTCCTGATGATGATTACAATGAGGAGAGGTCTTTCCCAGCAATGTGCTTTAAAAATGTATCGTTTTTTTTGTGATAGCTCAGGGTCATTCAGTGATTCATTGAAGTTTAGAGTTTTCCTGTTACCCCGGCTTTCAAGCCATGGCCTTTTCAGTTCATGTGAATCAGTTTAGCCTTGGACAGCTTTTAAACTATGTATTTTCAAAAATGTACAGTTTGGAAATTACAGTTAAGTAGTCACAATAATGGTATATGAAATAGTTACATTGCAAAGTTAGAATTTCATGTCTCACTTTATCCCTGATTTAACGTAACAGATCACCCTAAATAGGATTTTCAACTTAAGAATGTCTACTTTGTGGCTAGATTCCCTCTGCACAGACAGAGGAAAGGCCTGGTCTCTATGATACTTACTGAAAGATTCCCTCTGCACACAGAAAAAGGCCTGGTCTCTATGACACTTACTGAAAGATTCCCTCTGCACAGACAGAGGAAAGGCCTGGTCTCTATGACACTTACTGAAAGATTCACTCTGCACAGACAGAAAAAGGCCTGGTCTCTATGACACTTACTGAAAGATTCCCTCTGCACAGACAGAAAAAGGCCTGGTCTCTATGACACTTACTGAAAGATTCCCTCTGCACAGACAGAAAAAGGCCTGGTCTCTATGACACTTACTGAAAGATTCCCTCTGCACAGACAGAAAAAGGCCTGGTCTCTATGACACTTACTGAAAGATTCCCTCTGCACACAGAAAAAGGCCTGGTCTCTATGACACTTACTGAAAGATTCCCTCTGCACAGACAGAAAAAGGCCTGGTCTCTATGACACTTACTGAACGATTCCCTCTGCACACAGAAAAAGGCCTGGTCTCTATGACACTTACTGAAAGATTCCCTCTGCACAGACAGAAAAAGGCCTGGTCTCTATGACACTTACTGAAAGATTCCCTCTGCACAGACAGAAAAAGGCCTGGTCTCTATGACACTTACTGAAAGATTCCCTCTGCACAGACAGAAAAAGGCCTGGTCTCTATGACACTTACTGAAAGATTCCCTCTGCACAGACAGAAAAAGGCCTGGTCTCTATGACACTTACTGAAAGATTCCCTCTGCACAGACAGAAAAAGGCCTGGTCTCTATGACACTTACTGAAAGATTCCCTCTGCACAGACAGAAAAAGTCCTGGTCTCTATGACACTTACTGAAAGATTCCCTCTGCACAGACAGAAAAAGTCCTGGTCTCTATGACACTTACTGAAAGATTCCCTCTGCACAGACAGAAAAAGGCCTGGTCTCTATGACACTTACTGAAAGTGCAGTGTCAGACTGTTTATCTCTGCTGCTATGTGGTCTGAGCAGCTTCCCACGAAGACAATTGCATAGTCAGCTAATGGAATCATTCAGGAATTAATTCATCTGTAAGATCAGAGTGCATTAAGATGTCAATGTTAATGCAGAGGAAAGGAAGAGAAGGTCTAGTGCAGTGTACACATGTTGAGCAGGATAAAACGTGTCAAGTGGCAGTCTCCTTATTACAATGTCCAGAGTCCTCAAATAATCACACACTACATTAGACATAAGAAACCCAGAGGAATAGTTGCATGGCCGGATTACCACATTAGGGGTCCCGGGGCACCTACCAAATATACAGTAACAGTCAAAAGTTGGGACACACCTACTCATTCAAGGGTTTTTCTTTATTTTTACTATTTTCTACATCAAAACTATGAAATAACACAAATGGAATCTTGCAGTAAACAAAAACGTGTTAAACAAATCAAATATATTTTAGATTTAAGATTCTTCAAAGTAACCACCCTTTACCTTGATGATAGCTTTGCACACTCTTGGCCTTCTCTCAACCAGCTTCATGAGGAATGCTTTTCCAACAGTCTTGAAGGAGTTCCCACATATGCTGAGCTCTTGTTGGCTGCTTTTCCTCAGTACCACACTATAGCATTCATTTAATCAAAGAGAAAAACACATTACCTCAGTACCACACTATAGCGTTCATTTAATCAAAGAGGAAAACACATTACCTCAGTACCACACTATAGTGTTCATTTAATCAAAGAGGAAAACACATTACCTCAGTACCACACTATAGCATTCATTTAATCAAAGAGGACAACACATTACCTCAGTATCACACTATAGCGTTCATTTAATCAAAGAGGACAACACATTACCTCAGTACCACACTATAGCGTTCATTTAATCAAAGAGGAAAACACATTACCTCAGTACCACACTATAGCGTTCATTTAATCAAAGAGGAAAACACATTACCTCAGTACCACACTATAGCGTTCATTTAATCAAAGAGGAAAACACATTACCTCAGTACCACACTATAGCGTTCATTTAATCAAAGGGAAAAACACATTACCTCAGTACCACACTATAGCATTCATTTAATCAAAGGGAAAAACACATTACCTCAGTACCACACTATAGCGTTCATTTAATCAAAGAGGAAAACACATTACCTCAGTACCACACTATAGCGTTCATTTAATCAAAGGGAAAAACACATTACCTCAGTACCACACTATAGCGTTCATTTAATCAAAGAATGGCCATGGAGAGGAACTCCTGAAACTATGAAGACAGTGAAACTGATATCCCACAAATACACTGAGGTTGAAGTTCTCTGAAAAGCATGGCCCCACATAAAAACTATATTATTGTTGCTTTCTTAATTGTCGACTGTTCTCCTGGTCATTTTCAGATGCACATATCAAAAACATTTGATGGTGCAGTGAGATGAAGAATAGTTTGTCATTTATATTCACTACATGTATGCAGGGTTCCAAGTGCTCACCCTTAAGCATAGACTGTATTACATTATACCAAATGCAATTACCAAACTCAGCACTGGTAATACTGAAGTGGTAGTCTGTTACTACTGAAGTGGCCTTGTTCTCCCTGACAGAATCATCTCTGGTATTCCTTGGAATGTGAATGCTGCTGGCCTAGGTCCCGGTGGGTCAGGGAACACATAGACCGACAGAGACAGACAGAGAGACAGACAGACAGACAGACAGACATAAACAAACACAGACAGACAGATACAGACAGACAGACAGACAGACAGACAGACAGACAGACAGACAGACAGACAGACAGACACAGACAGACAGACATAAACAAACACAGACAGACAGACAGACAGACAGACAGACAGACAGACAGACAGACAGACAGACAGACAGACAGACAGACAGACAGACAGACAGACAGACAGACAGACAGACAGACAGACAGACAGACAGACAGACATAAACAAACACAGACAGACAGACAGACAGACAGACAGACAGACAGACAGACAGACAGACAGACAGACAGACAGACAGACAGACAGACAGACAGACATAAACAGATACAGAGAGACAGACAGACAGACAGACAGACATAAACAGACACAGACAGACAGACAGATACAGACAGACATAAACAAACACAGACAGACAGACAGACAGACAGACAGACAGACAGACAGACAGACAGACAGACAGACAGACAGACAGACAGACAGACAGAGACAGACAGACAGACAGACAGACAGACAGACAGACAGACAGACAGACAGACAGACAGAGACAGACAGACAGACAGACAGACAGACAGACAGACAGACAGACAGACAGACAGACAGACAGACAGACAGACAGACAGACAGACAGACAGAGCACTGCCAAACGCTGAGCCCATTCCTTGAAATTGACTCCCCAGCCCTGGATTGGGCCAATGTGACATAGTGTGAGAGGGTTCAGACAGACAACACAGTGTTTTCTTAAGGACAGCCAGGCCAGCCGGACACACTCAGAACATCACAACCCAGCGACCAAGAGCCACAGCCTGTCTGTCACAGTCAAACAAGTCCCTGTCATCAATCTCTCATCCCTGGGGCTGCAACATAGTCCCTGGGTCCACACACACTGGAACAACAGTCCTTTTGAAATGACAGTGTTTTTAATGAATAATGCGGGATATGGTGCATTCATCACTTATCGGGTAAGAGAGAGATGTTTTAGTATCCTTAAGGTTTCTGTTTCTGTTGGGTTGGTGCTCATGTCATTTAGAGTTGTTCGGTGTAATGGAGTAATCCAAACAACAGATCTCCACAAATATACAGTATCTATTGTATACTGTACTATGGGGAGTAAAATGTAGATAGGCTGTAAAGCAATGATGAATTGTACTGGGGTATCTTATATCTTATTGCTCTTGAGTAAACAGAGACAGAGGAAAGAGATGGATCCAGGTGGGACCGAGCCAAATGTTGTCCTATAATAATAATATTCATTATGGCAGGACACATTTGGCTCGGCCCAAACAGTTCATGGGGTTGAAACACACTCAATGCTGATAATGTGCACTTAAAGATGCACTGTGCAGAAATCGTTCACCCATTTCCTGTTTGCTAAAATTCTAATTGTTTGCCGATCTACCACTTCTTAGACTTGCTTTCAACGACAATGACAGATCTATAACTCACATTTCTATGTGAATTTGGTCGGGTCGCTCAAAAAGTTAGATATTTAATACCGTATAAAACACTACAGATAGATTTTAAAGTGATGAAATGCAGTATACTTTCTAGCTTTGGCCAGATGTTCCACCTCTATATAACTTTGATAACAACAATGGCTAATGTGTTATAAATGCAATAGCACATAGTTCAATCGGATAAAAAGCTGATCTTTTTGACATGCACAGCCATGGGACATGGCATGCATTTCCTTCTAGAGTATAAATATCTGATAAAGCTCTGTTTAGACTGAAACACCAGGCTTTAATCTTTATATCAACTACTACTATACTGTATGCTTGGAGAACATGCTCTTACTTTGTGAAGCCACTGTGTGTAGTTGTCCATGACGTTCTCCAGGTGTTGGATCCTCTGGTTCCCCAGAGCCGGGGCCAGTCCTGGGAGCTTGGGCTTTTTCAGGGGGGCATCTCCCTGTAGAGTGTTCCCCTGGTACTGGCCCTGTCCCTGGCTGGTGCTGGAGCTGCCGACCCCCTCCGCCTCCGTCAAGCACGGCCTGTTCCCCCCAGCGTTATCTGGTAGCAGGAAGGTATAGGTGCAGGATCCGTGCTGGATAGAGTTGTACTGGCGAGCGTTAGTGTTAGTGCTGGCGCTCATGGACCCGCTGCCAGCTATGTCCCCTGGGCCCCTGGGCAGCTCTTCCAGAGACACAGACACAGAGTCCGTCAGTAGCAGCAGAAGGGCAGCCAGAACCAGCCAGATCATGTGGCAGCTGGGCTGGCAGGGCAGGAAGTACCACGGCATGGCAGCAGGAAACACAGGCTAACGGTCCTCTTTTATGGCTTCTGTCTGTCTTCTGTCTTTCTTCACAGCATGTCTTCCTGTCCTGTCGTCAATCAGACGGTTGGGAGGTAGACCGTCGATCCAGAAAGATGGCCGCTTCCCATCAGTAGGAATGGATGAGTAGTCCTCTCAAGTGTCAATGTGGAACTCATCCCAATTCATCACCAGTTGTCTTGTTAGTTGTTGTTGCTGGTCCAGATCCAGGACAGGGATCCACACTACACAGTTGTGTGATGTAGACTACATTGTCAGTCAGTGGAGTGATCTGTGTTGTATCCTCCTCCTCATGGCTGGCTGTATGTAGTGCTGTTCCTCATGTCTGCCTGTCTGTATGTGAGTTTAGAGTGCTTTAACGGGGGGGGGGGGGACTGGAACGTCCAACTCTGGGCAGGCTCTGTGCCTCCCATACTGAGGGACTGGTCGAATGGAATGTGAGAGAGAGAGAGTATGGGGTTGTGTGTGTTTGAGAGAGAGCGAGAGAGAGAGGTTTGAGATTCATTTCTATTAATATACTCCTGATTTGAAAACACTTCCACAACACAGGCTTGAATGAATGCCTGGTCCATATATAATGACCCCACAGTCTGTAATTCAGACAGATATCTACCGAGAGCAGGAGATGGGCTCTCAGACACTCTTTATGCACAGTGTCTTCCTTTCATCTTCATTTAATCATGCAATCATATCCAGCTCTCCCTCATAGGAATGTAAACGTCTCCCATATAGAAAATAAAACCTTGTTTCAATGTATGGAAGGAGGATGGTTTTCTGGGGAAATGAGGGCCAACTCTGAGGGCACGCTCTGCCATCTTTAAAAGAACAAACCGTTTTCGGTTTTAAGGTACCCTGATTTGGTACAACAAGCTTTTTTCTATTTTTTTGTTAGACAGTGTCGGTAAATTACATTGACATCCAGAAAGTCGATTTAAACATGACATGAACAAAATGGAGAACCCAATAGAATCATGTCACTGAGCAGACACATTTTGTAGCCTACCATTGTTTACTATGGCATGCAAGATTACATATTTACTTGTGAAAAACACAAACAAAAATGTGTTTGAACATGAAAAAGAATGTGTGTGTTACCCTAGACCCCTGCTAGACTTCAGGACTGAAGAGGAGGTGTAGGAATCAAACTAAAGACCCCTGTTAGACTTCAGGACTGAAGAGGAGGTGTAGGAATCAAACTAAAGACCCCTGCTAGACTTCAGGACTGAAGAGGAGGTGTAGGAATCAAACTAAAGACCCCTGTTAGACTTCAGGACTGAAGAGGAGGTGTAGGAATCAAACTAAAGACCCCTGTTAGACTTCAGGACTGAAGAGGAGGTGTAGGAATCAAACTAAAGACCCCTGCTAGACTTCAGGACTGAAGAGGAGGTGTAGGAATCAAACTAAAGACCCCTGTTAGACTTCAGGACTGAAGAGGAGGTGTAGGAATCAAACTAAAGACCCCTGCTAGACTTCAGGACTGAAGAGGAGGTGTAGGAATCAAACTAAAGACTCCTGTTAGACTTCAGGACTGAAGAGGATGTGTAGGAATCAAACTAAAGACCCCTGCTAGACTTCAGGACTGAAGAGGTGTAGGAATCAAACTAAAGACCCCTGTTAGACTTCAGGACTGAAGAGGAGGTGTAGGAATCAAACTAAAGACCCCTGTTAGACTTCAGGACTGAAGAGGAGGTGTAGGAATCAAACTAAAGACCCCTGCTAGACTTCAGGACTGAAGAGGAGGTGTAGGAATCAAACTAAAGACTCCTGTTAGACTTCAGGACTGAAGAGGATGTGTAGGAATCAAACTAAAGACCCCTGCTAGACTTCAGGACTGAAGAGGTGTAGGAATCAAACTAAAGACCCCTGTTAGACTTCAGGACTGAAGAGGAGGTGTAGGAATCAAACTAAAGACCCTGCTAGACTTCAGGACTGAAGAGGAGGTGTAGGAATCAAACTAAAGACCCCTGTTAGACTTCAGGACTGAAGAGGAGGTGTAGGAATCAAACTAAAGACCCCTGTTAGACTTCAGGACTGACGAGGAGGTGTAGGAATCAAACTAAAGACCCCTGTTAGACTTCAGGACTGAAGAGGAGGTGTAGGAATCAAACTAAAAACCCCTGTTAGACTTCAGGACTGAAGAGGAGGTGTAGGAATCAAACTAAAGATCCCTGCTAGACCTCAGGACTGAAGAGGAGGTGTAGGAATCAAACTAAAGACTCCTGTTAGACTTCAGGACTGAAGAGGATGTGTAGGAATCAAACTAAAGACCCCTGTTAGACTTCAGGACTGAAGAGGAGGTGTAGGAATCAAACTAAAGACCCCTGCTAGACTTCAGAACTGAAGAGGAGGTGTAGGAATCAAACTAAAGACCCCTGTTAGACTTCAGGACTGACGAGGAGGTGTAGGAATCAAACTAAAGACTCCTGCTAGACTTCAGGACTGACGAGGAGGTGTAGGAATCAAACTAAAGACCCCTGCTAGACTTCAGGACTGAAGAGGATGTGTAGGAATCAAACTAAAGACCCCTGTTAGACTTCAGGACTGAAGAGGAGGTGTAGGAATCAAACTAAAGACCCCTGCTAGACTTCAGAACTGAAGAGGAGGTGTAGGAATCAAACTAAAGACCCCTGTTAGACTTCAGGACTGACGAGGAGGTGTAGGAATCAAACTAAAGACTCCTGCTAGACTTCAGGACTGACGAGGAGGTGTAGGAATCAAACTAAAGACCCCTGCTAGACTTCAGGACTGAAGAGGAGGTGTAGGAATCAAACTAAAGACCCCTGTTAGACTTCAGGACTGACGAGGAGGTGTAGGAATCAAACTAAAGACTCCTGCTAGACTTCAGGACTGACGAGGAGGTGTAGGAATCAAACTAAAGACTCCTGCTAGACTTCAGGCCTGAAGAGGAGAAGTAGAAGGATGGAGCTTTTCTATGTCCTCATTCTAGTGACCATGCTTGTTGTCAGAAAGCTGCTCTTTCACCCATTTGGCTCGTAGACCCTGCTATGCTCCTTACTCTCCTGCCACAGACAGTCACAGTGGAGCCTCAGAGAGGCTCGACTCTCTCCTCCTCATCGTTTTAGTTCTAGAATGAAACCCTGTGTTACTGAGAGGTATGTGCCAAAGCCAAACTTGGAACTGGACTCCAAGTTCACACTTTAAATGACTCCAGTGCATAAATACAGTACACACATTTGTCTAGAGACCCATAGTGGTGTTTGTTCGACACACTTTCAAGTTAAGTGATAGTGATAATATTCAAATTAGGACATTGGTGAGGTAGGTGTTTGGCTACTGCAGGGGTAGTCAACCCTGTTCCAACCAGGCATCACACTGAGCTACTTAGCTAATTGATCAGTTCGGTGATTGCCTAAATTCAACACACCTGGTCGGTTAAATGAAAAACATGAAGCGACAGCTGCACTCCAGGACCAGGGTTGCCTACCCATGGGCTTCAGCTACGGGAATCCATGGAGTAGCAATGTAGGTCTACATGAAATGATGAGAAAGGCTTCCCTGCATTGTTATTGTTACAGTAACACAGGCCTTACTAAACTATCATCAGGAGAGCTTGTGTGAACACTGTGTGCAGACTCAGAACACACCAAACACCACCACAAATTATTCTCATGTCATCCAGGCTTGGCAACCAGTGTGTCTTACTCTGTATAGTTTGTTTTGGAAAGGGTGTGTGTGTGTTTCACTTGATTGAATGAATCAGACTTTAGAGATTTGGCATGAACTATTTGTGAATGAAGTCACCCTTGTGAAGAGGGTCAAATGAAGCAACAAGTGATGGCTTAATATCCCCCTAGTGATGGCTTAATATCCCCCTAGTGATGGCTTCATATCCCTCTAGTGATGGCTTCATATCCCCCTAGTGATGGCTTCATATCCCCCTAGTGATGGCTTCATATCCCCCTAGTGATGGCTTCATATCCCCCTAGTGATGGCTTCATATCCCCCTAGTGATGGCTTCATATCTCCCTAGTGATGGCTTCATATCTCCCTAGTGATGGCTTCATATCCCCCTAGTGATGGCTTCATATCCCCCTAGTGATGGCTTCATATCCCCCTAGTGATGGCTTCATATCCCCCTAGTGATGGCTTCATATCCCCTTAGTGATGGCTTCATATCCCCCTAGTGATGGCTTCATATCCCCCTAGTGATGGCTTCATATCCCCCTAGTGATGGATTATTCGCCTACCTCCTCATGCCTTTTGCACACAATGTATATAGACTCTTTTTTTTCTTTTTTCTACTGTGTTATTGACTTGTTTATTGTTTACTCCATGTGTAACTCTGTGTTGTCTGTTCACACTGCTAATCTTTATCTTGGCCAGGTCGCAGTTGCAAATGAGAACTTCTCAACTAGCCTACCTGGTTAAATAAAGGTGAAAAAAATTAAAATAATATCCCCTTAGTGATGGCTTCATATCCCCCTAGTGATGGCTTCATATCCCCCTAGTGATGGCTTCATATCCCCCTAGGCTGACCAACTGAGGGATAATTAGAATCAATACTGTAACTGTCCACTAGATGGTGACCAATTGAGGGAAGCTTAAAGTCAATACTGTAACTGTCCACTAGATGGTGACCAATTTAGGAACGATTAGAGTCAATACTGTAATTGTCCACTAGATGACAATCCAACACCTATTATATTGTAAAGATTGAAGAAGTGGAATGTTGAGCTGAGGACTTCACAGAGAGAAGATAAAACAGTAAGATAACTCTTTATAATATATCCATATACTACACTTAAAAATACAAGATTATTCTACAATTATTACAGGAAGGAAAACCTCATAAATTTATATATTGAGCAAAAACATAAACAACACTTTTACAGTTACAGTTCATATAAGGAAATTAGTCATTTTAAATCATTTCATTAGGCCCTTATCTATGGACTTCATATGAAAGGGCAGGGGCGCAGCCATGCGTGGGAATAGGAGGGCATAGGCCCACCCACTAGGGAGCCAGGCCCAGCCAATCAGAATGGGCTTTATTACAGACAGAAATACTCCTCAGTTTCATCAGCTGTCCCGGTGGCTGGTCTCAGACAATCTCGCAGGAAAAGAAGCCAGATGTGGAGATTCTGGGCTGGCATTGTTACATGTGGTCTGCGGTTGTGAGGCCGGTTAGACGTACTGCCCAATTCTTTAAAACAATGTTGGAGGCAGCTTATGGTAGAGAAGTTAACATTAAATTATCTGGCAACAGCTCTGGTGGACATTCCTGCAGTCAGCATGCCAATTGCACGCTGTCTCGAAACTTGAGACACCTGTGGCATTGTGTTGTGAGACAAAACTGCACATTTTAGAGTGGCCTTTTGTCCCCATCACAAGGTGCACCTGTGTAATGATCATGCTGTTTAATCAGCTTCTTGATATGCCACACCTGCCAGGAGGATGGATTATCTTGGGAAAGGAGAAATACTAACAGAGATAAAGAAATGTGTGCACAACATTTGAGAGAAATATGCTTTTTGTGTCAATGAAACATTTCTGGGATCTTTTATTTCAGCTCATGAAACATGGGACCAACACTTTACATGTTGCGTTTCTATTTCTGTTCAGTGTACATCTGCCCTCACAAAGGGGACCTTCAGGCTTCAACTAATAAAAACAATGTAAAGAAAGAGAGCGCTGATGAATAGTTCAATGCATAGGGGAGGAAGAAAATAGAGAGCGAGAGAGAGAGAGGGTGAAGAGAGAGAGGGTAAAGAGAGAGGGTGAAGAGAGAGAGGGTGAAGAGAGAGGGTGAAGAGAGAGAGGGTGAAGAGAGAGAGGGTGAAGAGAGAGAGGGTGAAGAGAGAGAGGGTGAAGAGAGAGAGGGTGAAGAGAGAGGGTGAAGAGAGAGAGAGAGTGAAGAGAGAGTTGAGAGAAAGAGTGAAGAGAGAGAGGGTGAAGAGAGAGTTGAGAGAAAGAGTGAAGAGAGAGAGAGAGTGAAGAGAGAGAGGAGGAAAAAGATGAGTCAGATGCATTAACATATAAAAAGCTTCAGCTCAGGACAATCTAAAGGGATTGTATGGGATATTTGCATAAAGGAGATTAAAGCAGAATATTAAGTCAATAAAGGCTTCCAACTGGGTACAAATGTCAATTCAACGTCTATTCCAAGTTGGTGCAACGAAATGGCGTGGACACAATGTTGATTCAACCAGTGTGTGGCCAGTGGGTTGTATTTCTGACAGGAAAAAATCATTATAGACCCATTGAATTGCACCATCTAGTCTTCAAGAGGCTCCTTAGTTCCTTTAAGACGCAAATCAATACTTTGTGAGGTGAGCAGGAAAATACTTTGTCTTATAAAATGGTATTTTGACGTTTAATGCAAAGGGGAGGTGTGGGGAGTAATGCACAGCAAAGCAAAGCACAATGACATTTAGAAATGCCATTTATGTCATTTGAACAAGATGCATTTTCCTTTGTAGTTCATTTCCCACACAGAATTATACTGCACATTCCCAAGCAATGGACATTGGTTATGAGTTGATAATAAGCTTATAACAAGTAATAATGCATAAAATATAGTGATTTTATGTCAATTGTTAAACATTGAGCTACTCCACCTTTCAATTAACTCTGACCACTCACACTCCATCAGGAATATGAATAGAACTATTCCCTAGTGGCTCATCAGAATAGTCCAGTCTCATGTTCCATTCTGCTTACACAAGCACCATGGATCCTGCTGTAGCTATGTGCTCACATTGCAGGAAATATAGCCAGGCATTTTTGAAAGTTTTGATTCCTGAGAAACAATTCTCAGCTAACTTCTCAGACATTACACACGGTTCCTCTTTTTCACAAGAAAGTGATGCACGCACACAGACACAGACGACACACACAGGTTTTGTCCTTCTGTCCTCGTGGAGAACTAAAGTTGATTTCCATTCACAATCCTATTTTTTAACCTAACCCTTACCTTAACCGGTAACCCTAAACCTAACCCTTACCTTAACCCCTGACCACCTGCATTGCTTGCTGTTTGGGGTTTTAGGCTGGGTTTCTGTACAGCACTTTGAGATATCAGCTGATGTACGAAGGGCTATATAAATAAATTTGATTTGATTTGATTTGACCATAATTCGAACCCTAATTCTTACCCTAATAACACTAAACCCTAAGTTTAAAATAGCCTTTGTCCTCATGGGGACATGGGAAATGTCCCCACTAGCATTTCCCTTGTTTTACCTTCTAGCCATGGTGGCCAAAGTAATGTTAATATTGATTAAAGTTAGGGTTAGGTAAAGGTTATGGTTATGGTAAGGGTAGGGGTTAAGTTTAGGGTTTAGGGTAGGAGTGTCACGTTCGTCGTAAGGATTAGACCAAGGCGCAGCGCGAGTAGAGTTCCACATCATTTTAATAAATCGAAAGTCACTGAACAAAACAATAAACAACCAAACGAAACGTGACGCTACTGATGTGCACTAAGGCAACTATACATAGACAAGATCCCACAACACAAATGAGGAAAATGGCTACCTAAATATGATCCCCAATCAGAGACAATGATAAACAGCTGTCTCTGATTGGGAACCATATCAGGCCAATATAGACATACAAAAACCCTAGACATACAAAAACTAGAGTACCCACCCAAGTCACACCCTGACCTAACCAAAATATATAGAAAAACAGAGATATATAAGGTCAGGGCGTGACAAGGAGTTAGGGTTAGGTTAGGGTTATGGTAAGGGTTACGTTTAGGGTAGGGGTTAGGGTTAGGTAAGGGTTACCTTTAGGGTAGGGGTTAGGTTTAGGTTAGGGTTATGGTAAGGGTTACGTTTAGGGTAGGGGTTAGGTAAGGGTTATGGTAAGGGTTACGTTTAGGGTAGGAGTTAGGGTTAGGTAAGGGTTATGGTAAGGGTAGGGTAGGAGTTAGGGTTAGGTAAGGGTTACGTTTAGGGTAGGGGTTAGGGTTAGGTAAGGGTTATGGTAAGGGTTACGTTTAGGGTAGGGGTTAGGTAAGGGTTATGTTATGGTAAGGGTAGGGTAGGAGTTAGGGTTAGGTAAGGGTAGGGTAGGAGTTAGGGTTAGGCAAGGGTTATGGTAAGGGTTACGTTTAGGGTAGGGGTTAGGTAAGGGTTATGTTATGGTAAGGGTAGGGTAGGAGTTAGGGTTAGGTAATGGTTATGTTATGGTAAGGGTAGGGTAGGAGTTAGGGTTAGGTAAGGGTTATGGTAAGGGTAGGGGTTAAGTTTAGGGTTTAGGGTAGGGGTTAGGGTTATGTTATGGTAAGGGTAGGGTAGGAGTTAGGGTTAGGTAAGGGTTATGGTAAGGGTAGGGGTTAAGTTTAGGGTTTAGGGTAGGGGTTAGGGTTAGGGTTATGTTATGGTAAGGGTAGGAGTTAGGGTTAGGTAAGGGTTATGGTAAGGGTAGGGGTTAAGGTTAGGGTTTAGGGTAGGGGTTAGGTAATGGTTATGGTAAGGGCAGGGCAGGGCAGGGCAGGGGTTCAGGTTAGGGTTTAGGGTAGAGACGTCCCAAGGATTCCGGGTAGCACTAACCCCAACGTAATTGGCAACTGGGCATTTTTATACATGACCCTAAGCATGATGGGATGTTAATTTCTTAATTAACTCGGGAACCACACCTGTGTGGAAGCACCTGCATTCAATATACGTTGTATCCCTCATTGTCTCTTTATGTTGGCAGTTACCTGTATACAGTGGGGCAAAAAAGTATTTAGTCAGCCACCAATGGTGCAAGTTCTCCCACTTAAAAAGATAAGGCTTGACAATCTGGACCCTCTATTTCTGAAACTATCTGCCACCATTGTCGCAACCCCTATTACCAGCCTGTTCAACCTCTCTTTCATCTCGTCTGAGATCCCCAAGGATTGGAAAGCTGCCGCAGTCATCCCCCTCTTCAAAGGGGGAGACACCCTGGACCCAAACTGTTACAGACCTATATCCATCCTGCCCTGCCTATCTAAGGTCTTCGAAAGCCAAGTCAACAAACAGGTCACTGACCATCTCGAATCCCACCGTACCTTCTCCGCTGTGCAATCTGGTTTCCGAGCCGGTCATGGGTGCACCTCAGCCACACTCAAGGTACTAAACGACATCATAACCGCCATCGATAAAAGACAGTACTGTGCAGCCGTCTTCATCGACCTTGCCAAGGCTTTCGACTCTGTCAATCACCATATTCTTATCGGCAGACTCAGTAGCCTCGGTTTTTCGGATGACTGCCTTGCCTGGTTCACCAATTACTTTGCAGACAGAGTTCAGTGTGTCAAATCGGAGGGCATGCTGTCCGGTCCTCTGGCAGTCTCTATGGGGGTGCCACAGGGTTCAATTCTCGGGCCGACTCTTTTCTCTGTGTATATCAATGATGTTGCTCTTGCTGCGGGCGATTCCCTGATCCACCTCTACGCAGACGACACCATTCTATATACTTTCGGCCCGTCTTTGGACACTGTGCTATCTAACCTCCAAACAATGCCATACAACACTCCTTCCGTGGCCTCCAACTGCTCTTAAACGCTAGTAAAACCAAATGCATGCTTTTCAACCGGTCGCTGCCTGCACCTGCATGCCCGACTAGCATCACCACCCTGGATGGTTCCGACCTAGAATATGTGGACGTCTATAAGTACCTAGGTGTCTGGCTAGACTGCAAACTCTCCTTCCAGACTCATATCAAACATCTCCAATCGAAAATCAAATCAAGAGTCGGCTTTCTATTCCGCAACAAAGCCTCCTTCACTCAAGCCGCCAAGCTTACCCTAGTAAAACTGACTATCCTACCGATCCTCGACTTCGGCGATGTCATCTACAAAATGGCTTCCAACACTCTACTCAGCAAACTGGATGCAGTCTATCACAGTGCCATCCGTTTTGTCACTAAAGCACCTTATACTACCCACCACTGCGACTTGTATGCTCTAGTCGGCTGGCCCTCGCTACATATTCGTCGCCAGACCCACTGGCTCCAGGTCATCTACAAGTCTATGCTAGGTAAAGCTCCGCCTTATCTCAGCTCACTGGTCACGATGGCAACACCCATCCGTAGCACGCGCTCCAGCAGGTGTATCTCACTGATCATCCCTAAAGCCAACACCTCATTTGGCCGCCTTTCGTTCCAGTACTCTGCTGCCTGTGACTGGAACGAATTGCAAAAATCGCTGAAGTTGGAGACTTTTATCTCCCTCACCAACTTCAAACATCAGCTATCTGAGCAGCTAACCGATCGCTGCAGCTGTACATAGTCTATTGGTAAATAGCCCACCCTTTTCACCTACCTCATCCCCGTACTGTTTTTATTTATTTACTTTTCTGCTCTTCTGCACACCAATATCTCTACCTGTACATGACCATCTGATCTTTTATCACTCCAGTGTTAATCTGCAAAATTGTAATTATTTGCCTACCTCCTCATGCCTTTTGCACACATTGTATATAGACCCCCCCTTCGTCTTCTACTGTGTTATTGACTTGTTAATTGTTTACTCCATGTGTAACTCTTTGTTGTATGCTCACACTGCTATGCTTTATCTTGGCCAGGTCGCAGTTGCAAATGAGAACTTGTTCTCAACTAGCCTACCTGGTTAAATAAAGGTGTTCTCAACTAGCCTACCTGGTTAAATAAAGGTGTTCTCAACTAGCCTACCTGGTTAAATAAAGGTGTTCTCAACTAGCCTACCTGGTTAAATAAAGGTGTTCTCAACTAGCCTACCTGGTTAAATAAAGGTGTTCTCAACTAGCCTACCTGGTTAAATAAAGGTGTTCTCAACTAGCCTACCTGGTTAAATAAAGGTGAAAAAAAAAAAAAAAAAGAGAGGCCTGTAATTTTCATCATAGGTACACTTCAACTATGACAGACAAAATGAGAAAAGAAAATCCAGAAAATCACATTGTAGGATTTTTTATTTATTTATTTGCAAATTATGGTGGAAAATAAGTATTTGATCAATAACAAAAGTTTATTTCAATACTTTGTTATATACCCTTTGTTGGCAATGACAGAGGTCAAATGTTTTCTGTAAGTCTTCACAAGGTTTTCACACACTGTTGCTGGTATTTTGGCCCATTCCTCCATGCAGATCTCCTCTAGAGCAGTGATGTTTTGGGGCTGTTGCTGGGCAACACGGACTTTCAACTCCCTCCAAAGATTTTCTATGGGGTTGAGATCTGGAGACTGGCTAGGCCACTCCAGGACCTTGAAATGATTCTTACGAAGCCACTCCTTCGTTGCCCGGGTGGTGTGTTTGGGATCATTGTCATGCTGAAAGACCCAGCCACGTTTCATCTTCAATGCCCTTGCTGATGGAAGGAGGTTTTCACTCAAAATCTCATGATACATGGCCCCATTCATTCTTTCCTTTACACGGATCAGTCGTCCTGGTCCCTTTGCAGAAAAACAGCCCCATGCTTCACAGTAGGTATGGTGTTCTTTGGATGCAACTCAGCATTCTTTGTCCTCCAAACACGATGAGTTGAGTTTTTACCAAAAAGTTATATTTTGGTTTCATCTGACCATATGACATTCTCCCAATCTTCTTCTGGATCATCCAAATGCTCTCTAGCAAACTTCAGACGGGCCTGGGCATGTAATGGCTTAAGCAGGGGGACACGTCTGGCACTGCAGGATTTGAGTCCCTGGCGGCGTAGTGTGTTACTGATGGTAGGCTTTGTTACTTTGGTCCCAGCTCTCTGAAGGTCATTCACTAGGTCCCCCCGTGTGGTTCTGGGATTTTTGCTCACCGTTCTTGTGATCATTTTGACCCCACGGGGTGAGATCTTGCATGGAGCCCCAGATCGAGGGAGATTATCAGTGGTCTTGTATGTCTTCCATTTCTTAATAATTGCTCCCACATTTGATTTCTTCAAACCAAGCTGCTTACCTATTGCAGATTCAGTCTTCCCAGCCTGGTGCAGGTCTACAATTTTGTTTCTGGTGTCCTTTGACAGCTCTTTGGTCTTGGCCATAGTGGAGTTTGGAGTGTGACTGTTTGAGGTTGTGGACAGGTGTCTTTTATACTGATAACAAGTTCAAACAGGTGCCATTAATACAGGTAACGAGTGGAGGACAGAGGAGCCTCTTAAAGAAGAAGTTACAGGTGTGTGAGAGCCAGAAATGTTGCTTGTTTGTAGGTGACCAAATACTTATTTTCCACCATCATTTGCTAATAAATTCATAAAAAATCCTACAATGTGATTTTCTGGATTTTTTTTTCCTCATTTTGTCTGTCATAGTTGAAGTGTACCGATGATGAAAATTACAGGCCTCTCTCATCTTTTTAAGTGGGAGAACTTGCACAATTGGTGGCTGACTAAATACTTTTTTTCTACACGGTGTATGGCTCTGCTACAAATGGGAAAATGCAGAACAGCTGAACTGCACAGTAACATTACCATATTTCATGGTTAGCTATAGACTTTCTCTCTCCTTAATCTCTCCCTCTATTTCTCCTTTTCCTTCCTGTAAATGTGATATTGGTAGTTTTAGCTGAGCTTGCTGGTCCTGTGCCTAGCACAGCTCCTGGGCAATAAGTGAGTCTCTATTGATGGCTTTCCAATCCATCAGCTCAGGAGTCCTGATAGAGAGCAACAGCCTACTTTCAATCCAGCCAACAACACTGTCACATCTCATTCAGCTACCTGCCTGGCCTTCCTGACCACAGGTTTATGTCTCTAACCATGTTTCTGTGCTTGTGTCCCAAATGGCATCCTATTGGTCCATAATGGTGCCACTACACTCTTAGAAAGAAAAGTGCTATCTAGAACCTAAAAGGGCTCTTTAGCGCTCCCTAAAATAGAACCCGTTGAAGAACCCTTGTAGGTTCCAGGTAGAACCCTTTTGGGTTCCATGTAGAACCCTATGTGGAAAGGGTTTTACCTGGAACCAAAAAGGGTTCTTCAAAGGGTTCTCTTTTGGGGACAGCCAACGAACCACTTAATGTTCTAGATACTCTCTTAGGGGGGAAAAAGTCATATGGAAAATAAAAATATATGTAAAAAAAAACGGTTCTTCAAAGTGGACTGGGCCCTTGTCAAAAGTAGTGCACTACATAGTGAATAGGGTGCCATTTGAAACTGAGCCCATACCGTACCTCTACACTGACAACACAGGAACTAAAACCAATGGGACAATGTGTACACAATAACACAGATATTGCTCAGGACTAGATGGAGGCTTGTTTGTAGGGAACTGCATCACAGCCACACAACAGATGGGTTGCAGTACAGACACAAACAACAAACCATGTGGTCTGTAAAAGTGTAGATGACTGGAGAGTAGCCAAAAAGAAATGCATGCTTTTCAACCGATCGCTGCCCGCACCCGCCCGCCTGACTAGCATCACTACTCTGGATGGTTCTGACTTAGAATATGTGGACAACTACAAATACCTAGGAGGTGTCTAGCTAGACTGTAAACTCTTCTTCCAGACTCATATTAAACATCTCCAATCCTAAATTAAATCTAGAATCGGCTTCCTATTTCGCAACAAAGCCTCCTTCACTCATGCTGCCAAACTTACCCTCGTTAAACTAACTATCCTACCAATCCTCGACTTCGGCGATGTCATTTACAAAATAGCCTCCAACACTCTACTCAGCAAACTGGATGCAGTCTATCACAGTGCCATCCGTTTTGTCAACAAAGCCCCATATACCACCCACCACTGCAATCTGTATGCTCTCGTCGGCTGGCCCTCGCTACTTATTCGTCGCCAGACCCACTGGTTCCAGGTCATCTATAAGTCTTTGCTAGGTAAAGCCCCACCTTATCTCAGCTCACTGGTCACCATAGCAACACCCACCCGTAGCACACACTCCATCAGGTATATCTCACTGGTCATCCACAAAGCCAACACTTCCTTTGGCCGCCTTTCCTTCCAGTTCTCTGCTGCTAATGACTGGAACAAATTGCAAAAATCACTGAAGTTGGAGACTTATATCTCCCTCACTAACTTTAAGCATCAGCTATCTGAGCAGCTTACCGATCGCTGCAACTGTACACAGCCCATCTGTAAATAGCCCATCCAACTACCTACCTCATCCCCATATTGTTTTTATTTACTTTCCTGCTCTTTTGCACACAAGTATTTCTATTTGCACATCTATCACTCCAGTGTTCATTTGCTAAATTGTAATTACTTTGCTACTATGGCCTATTTATTGCCTCCTCACGCCATTTGCACACATTGTATATAGACTTCTTCTATTGTGTTATTGACTGTACGTTTGTTTATTCCATGTGAATCTCTGTGTTGTTGTTTGTGTCGCACTGCTTTGCTTTATCTTGGCCAGGTCGCAGTTGAGAACTTATATATATATATATATACACACATACATACATTGTTTAAATAGAGTAATATACAAATGATGTGCGTCCCAAATGGCACCATACTCCCTATATAGTGCACTACTTTTGACCAGAGCTCGATGGGCCCTGGTCTAAAGTGATGCACTATAAAAGGGCATAGGGTGCCATTTGGGACAGATCCATTGTGTTTCTACTGTTGACAGCAGCTAACACCAGTCGTTTATAAAGCAGTCTTATCTTTGCCCGGGGAGTTCTGCTCTTACTTTGTCTCAGTGCTGCTGTAGTGTTTGTTTTCTTTGTTTTCCCAGAGAAGTGAAGAAGCAGTGTTTTTGCTAAACATACTGTATATTATCTCTGGGCCAACAGCACAGTAATGAGGCCAGCCTGCATCTAGCTCCCACATCATTGTGGCTTGTGAGGGTACTTGTGGGCTACGTGCTGGAACTAGAATCTTGGGTAAATAAATGAAAATTCCATTATGAACATTCCATCTCAACCTCAGTCTCTCTGTTGGAAACACACAGAACCTCCACCATTTATATGATGCTATTGAATTCCAGAATGTGACCACAGATAATGTGACCACAGATAATATGACCACAGAAGCTCAATCAAGATAAATAGCATAACCCACTTTCCAAATTGAAAGGGCAACATTGTTCTGAAAAATTCAGCGTCAATTATCTGATATATGACGAATAACATCGCTACCTCCCCTCAAAAGAAACCCCCTGCTTTTTGAACAGACAATGACCTTTACTGTTAAATGATCTCTATGTACTAAAGGTGTTGGCTAAGATACCTGCTACAGCTCCAGTTAAACATCACTATTAGAGCAACATCTATTTAAGAGGTCAGCTCCAGTTAAACATCACTATTAGATCAACATCTATTTAAGAGGTCAGCTCCAGTTAAACATCACTATTAGAGCAACATCTATTTAAGAGGTCAGCTCCAGTTAAACATCCCTATTACATCAACATCTATTTAAGAGGTCAGCTCCAGTTAAACATCCCTATTAGATCAACATCTATTTAAGAGGTCAGCTCCAGTTAAACATCACTATTAGAGCAACATCTATTTAAGAGGTCAGCTCCAGTTAAACATCACTATTAGAGCAACATCTATTTAAGAGGTCAGCTCCAGTTAAACATCCCTATTACATCAACATCTATTTAAGAGGTCAGCTCCAGTTAAACATCCCTATTAGATCAACATCTATTTAAGAGGTCAGCTCCAGTTAAACATCACTATTAGAGCAACATCTATTTAAGAGGTCAGCTCCAGTTAAACATCACTATTAGATCAACATCTATTTAAGAGGTCAGCTCCAGTTAAACATCCCTATTAGATCAACATCTATTTAAGAGGTCAGCTCCAGTTAAACATCACTATTAGAGCAACATCTATTTAAGAGGTCAGCTCCAGTTAAACATCCCTATTACATCAACATCTATTTAAGAGGTCAGCTCCAGTTAAACATCACTATTAGAGCAACATCTATTTAAGAGGTCAGCTCCAGTTAAACATCCCTATTAGATCAACATCTATTTAAGAGGTCAGCTCCAGTTAAACATCACTATTAGAGCAACATCTATTTAAGAGGTCAGCTCCAGTTAAACATCCCTATTACATCAACATCTATTTAAGAGGTCAGCTCCAGTTAAACATCACTATTAGAGCAACATCTATTTAAGAGGTTAGCTCCAGTTAAACATCCCTATTAGATCAACATCTATTTAAGAGGTCAGCTCCAGTTAAACATCACTATTAGAGCAACATCTATTTAAGAGGTCAGCTCCAGTTAAACATCCCTATTAGAGCAACATCTATTTAAGAGGTCAGCTCCAGTTAAACATCACTATTAGATCAACATCTATTTAAGAGGTCAGCTCCAGTTAAACATCACTATTAGAGCAACATCTATTTAAGAGGTCAGCTCCAGTTAAACATCCCTATTAGAGCAACATCTATTTAAGAGGTCAGCTCCAGTTAAACATCCCTATTAGATCAACATCTATTTAAGAGGTCAGCTCCAGTTAAACATCACTATTAGATCAACATCTATTTAAGAGGTCAGCTCCAGTTAAACATCACTATTAGAGCAACATCTATTTAAGAGGTCAGCTCCAGTTAAACATCACTATTAGAGCAACATCTATTTAAGAGGTCAGCTCCAGTTAAACATCCCTATTAGAGCAACATCTATTTAAGAGGTCAGCGGCACATCAGTAAACATTTTCAGACAGACAGTAATATCATCCTTTCAGTCTTGCTCAGGGTTGCATCAGCGTAGAGATCATTTTTCTTTCTATGAATTATGCAAACCCTTTCAGACAGTTTCTTCCAAGGGATGTACGTAACATATACACAGACTGAACTGGTGCTATGATTAAAAGGAAGTGACTGTTAGACATGTCTGTCTGGTCTGTTTACATTGCAGACATATCAACAAGCCCCAGTGTGTTATCCTAACTCTTGGTTTGTTTCATGTAAACACAAGGCAAAAAGACGTTGCCCTCATTTCATCGTTATTCAGAGCCTTGAAAAGACAGTGGATGAAGAATTTTAATTATGTTCAATTATATATCGAGTTTCCTTTAAACATGTTCGTCTTCTGCTTAATGACCCTCGTGACAGAAAAATACATGAATTGGGGTCAATTGCATCTAAATTCCAGGCAATTTAGACATGGAGTTGCACTCAAAGGAAGCAGAAGTCCTATGTCCAATTCAACTGACAGGAATGGATCCCAGCTCTGACATCATTCCAACGGGCACAGGGGAAGTCCTATGTCCAATTCAACTGACAGGAATGGATCCCAGCTCTGACATCATTCCAACGGGCACAGGGGAAGTCCTATGTCCAATTCAACTGACAGGAATGGATCCCAGCTCTGACATCATTCCAACGGGCACAGGGGAAGTCCTATGTCCAATTCAACTGACAGGAATGGATCCCAGCTCTGACATCATTCCAACGGGCACAGGGGAAGTCCTATGTCCAATTCAACTGACAGGAATGGATCCCAGCTCTGACATCATTCCAACGGGCACATGGGAAGTCCTATGTCCAATTCAACTGACAGGAATGGAATGGATCCCAGCTCTGACATCATTCCAACGGGCACAGGGGAAGTCCTATGTCCAATTCAACTGACAGGAATGGATCCCAGCTCTGACATCATTCCAACGGGCACAGGGGAAGTCCTATGTCCAATTCAACTGACAGGAATGGATCCCAGCTCTGACATCATTCCAACGGGCACAGGGGAAGTCCTATGTCCAATTCAACTGACAGGAATGGATCCCAGCTCTGACATCATTCCAACGGGCACAGGGGAAGTCCTATGTCCAATTCAACTGACAGGAATGGATCCCAGCTCTGACATCATTCCAACAGGCACAGGGGAAGTCCTATGTCCAATTCAACTGACAGGAATGGAATGGATCCCAGCTCTGACATCATTCCAACGGGCACAGGGGAAGTCCTATGTCGAATTCAACTGACAGGAATGGATCCCAGCTCTGACATCACTCCAACGGGCACAGGGGAAGTCCTGATAGATTGTTTGTTTTCTCACCCTCTCCTTGTGGGGAGGAAAATGCAACCTTTGTGAAACCACATGGCTATGCATGCCAGGGCTCAACAGGGCATCAGAGTAACACAATCTTTACCCCTGGCTCCAAGTGGCAGTTCTCCACTGAGTTCCTGTGTGTTTCTAGTGAGGGTCTGACATTGACTAATGTAGTGACCAAGGGGACAGAACTAGAACCTTTTCACAAGTAACTTTTACATCCATTCACAGACATTCCTCATTTAACTTCCTGCTCTTGATGGTTATTCTTTCTGTTCTTCACTGAGTCTGTCTGTGGGCCTGGAGTCTGGGTCCGTTCTCTGATATCTGGCGGTGCTCAGGAGAATTAAATGCAGCTTTAGGATCTTTACCATCATCAGTCACTTCATTTCTGCAGTGTGACTGCTTGGTGTTTCCTCTCTTCCTACCATGTCCAAACAGCAACACTTTAGAGACATTATCTGCAGTCTGACTGCTTGGTGTTTCCTCTCTTCCTACCATGTCCAAACAGCAACACTTTAGAGACATTATCTGCAGTCTGACTGCTTGGTGTTTCCTCTCTTCCTACCATGTCCAAACAGCAACACTTTAGAGACATTATCTGCAGTCTGACTGCTTGGTGTTTCCTCTCTTCCTACCATGTCCAAACAGCAACACGTTAGAGACATTATCTGCAGTGTGACTGCTTGGTGTTTCCTCTCTTCCTACCATGTCCAAACAGCAACACTTTAGAGACATTATCTGCAGTCTGACTGCTTGGTGTTTCCTCTCTTCCTACCATGTCCAAACAGCAACACTTTAGAGACATTATCTGCAGTCTGACTGCTTGGTGTTTCCTCTCTTCCTACCATGTCCAAACAGCAACAGTTTAGAGACATTATCTGCAGTCTGACTGCTTGGTGTTTCCTCTCTTCCTACCATGTCCAAACAGCAACACTTTAGAGACATTATCTGCAGTCTGACTGCTTGGTGTTTTCTCTCTTCCTACCATGTCCAAACAGCAACACTTTAGAGACATTATCTGCAGTCTGACTGCTTGGTGTTTCCTCTCTTCCTACCATGTCCAAACAGCAACACTTTAGAGACATTATCTGCAGGCCAGCGTCTCCTTTAAAAGTGTTATTGTAAAACCCCCAAGTCAAAACACTCTGGGGGAGGAAAGACCATCTGTCAGATGACTTCTGTACTAGTGTTTGTGTGAGGTTCAACCTTCAAACTGACTGTTTGCTCCCTGTTCCAATACTTGTATTGTTGTGCAGTAAGTTCACTCATGTGGGACCAACTATTTCACTAAATCTGACTGGATCTACATTTACAATGCTTTTATGACATCATTATTATGACTTTTCTCCCTGATTTCAATCTTGTCTCTTTACTGCAACTCCCCAACGGGCTCGAGAGAGAGAGGAGCAGGCGGAAACATGACCCACCTATCTGCCGTCCTTAACATCTCCACTGACACGGACCTAAACATCCTGGAGGTGTTTTACTGTCTGTCTGCCCAATGATAATCCTCTCCAGACAATTCCACTCATTCCCCAAGCTGGTCTCCATTCCATCCACTAGAGGACTAACCATCTACATAACAATGCATTTAGGCTCTTAGTTCAACCAGTCCTCTACATATTCTGTTCTACCAGTTAATGGAGGGTGAGATTTAACTAGTCCTCTACATATTCTGTTCTACCAGTTAATGGAGGGTGAGATTTAACTAGTCCTCTACATATTCTGTTCTACCAGTTAATGGAGGGTGAGATTTAACCAGTCCTCTACATATTCTGTTATACCAGTTAATGGAGGGTAAGATTTAACCATTTTTAAAATTGGGAATAGGGTCCCATGTGGCTCAGTTGGTAGAACATGGTGCTTGCAATGTCATGGTTGTGGGTTCGATTCCCATGTGGGACCAGTATGAAAAAGTATGCACTCATTACTGTAAGTTGCTATGGATAAGAGCATCTAGTAAAATGTACATTTGGTATTCCATTTAACTCATATGCTGCAGAGCCCTGAGGCTGCTTTCACTACTTGTTGATTCTCGTCAGGTGGCTTCTGTCCTACGTAGCTCTATTCAGGTGGCTTCTATCCTACGTAGCTCTATTCAGGTGGCTTCTGTCCTACGTAGCTCTATTCAGGTGGCTTCTATCCTACGTAGCTCTATTCAGGTGGCTTCTGTCTTACGTAGCTCTATTCAGGTGGCTTCTATCCTACGTAGCTCTATTCAGGTGGCTTCTATCCTACGTAGCTCTATTCAGGTGGCTTCTATCCTACGTAGCTCTATTCAGGTGGCTTCTATCCTACATAGCTCTATTCAGGTGCCTTCTATCCTATGTAGCTCTATTCAGGTGCCTTCTATCCTATGTAGCTCTATTCAGGTGCCTTCTATCCTATGTAGCTCTATTCAGGTGTCTTCTATCCTATGTAGCTCTATTCAGGTGCCTTCTATCCTATGTAGCTCTATTCAGGTGCCTTCTATCCTATGTAGCTCTCTGGTGTGCAAAAGGTAAGGTATCGATATCTAAAGGCTGAAGTTTAAATAGAGAGGGAGTACAAAACTCTACCCTGGATGAGAATAAAGAAAGCTAAGCACTAGTATGTACTTGACTAGAGGCTACGTACAGTTGGACAACAATACGTTTTATTGTACATTGTTTGGTTTCTGGACAGATCAATTAAATATGATAACTAATGTTCTCATAACATTTTAACAAATCTCCCTCCAATACTTGGTGAAAGAACACGATTGATCAAGGGCTTTCCCCCACATGGCTTTATTGCTGTGATTAATCAACAGGATGATCTGAAAGCCTTAGGGTATAACAGGAGACCTAGCCCTCTACTAACTAGTACGTCAGGAGGCTTCTTCACCTCATAGCTTCCCTATTACACAACATGGAAATGTAATGTGTTACCTAGAAGTACACAGTGTGTCTGTACAAGATTGCACCTTATTCCCTATATAGTGCACTACTGTGCTATATAGGGAATAGGATGCAATTTGGCAATCAACCTGTCTGTGAGTCAGAGTGTGAGTGGGTCGCCTTTGTTTTCACAATCACTCCCTCTGGTTGACTGACAAATCCTGACATCACAGTTGGTGCTGACATGCTCTAACTGGAGTAAACGCTTCCAGCTGCTCTCCTCTCGCTAGGTCGACTCCAACTACCTTTCCCCTGACTAGCTCGGGAGATAAGCTTCCAGCTGCTCTCCTCTCGCTAGGTCGACTCCAACTACCTTTCCCCTGACTAGCTAGGGAGATAAGCTTCCAGCTGCTCTCCTCTCGCTAGGTCGACTCCAACTACCTTTCCCCTGACTAGCTCGGGAGATAAGCTTCCAGCTGCTCTCCTCTCGCTAGGTCGACTCCAACTACCTTTCCCCTGACTAGCTCGGGAGATAAGCTTCCAGCTGCTCTCCTCTCGCTAGGTCGACTCCAACTACCTTTCCCCTGACTAGCTCGGGAGATAAGCTTCCAGCTGCTCTCCTCTCGCTAGGTCGACTCCAACTACCTTTCCCCTGACTAGCTCGGGAGATAAGCTTCCAGCTGCTCTCCTCTCGCTAGGTCGACTCCAACTACCTTTCCCCTGACTAGCTCGGGAGATAAGCTTCCAGCTGCTCTCCTCTCGCTAGGTCGACTCCAACTACCTTTCCCCTGACTAGCTCGGGAGATAAGCTTCCAGCTGCTCTCCTCTCGCTAGGTCGACTCCAACTACCTTTCCCCTGACTAGCTCGGGAGATAAGCTTCCAGCTGCTCTCCTCTCGCTAGGTCGACTCCAACTACCTTTCCTCTGACTAGCTCGGGAGATAAGCTTCCAGCTGCTCTCCTCTCGCTAGGTCGACTCCAACTACCTTTCCCCTGACTAGCACGGGAGATAAGCTTCCAGCTGCTCTCCTCTCGCTAGGTCGACTCCAACTACCTTTCCCCTGACTAGCTCGGGAGATAAGCTTCCAGCTGCTCTCCTCTCGCTAGGTCGACTCCAACTACCTTTCCCCTGACTAGCTCGGGAGATAAGCTTCCAGCTGCTCTCCTCTCGCTAGGTCGACTCCAACTACCTTTCCCCTGACTAGCTCGGGAGATAAGCTTCCAGCTGCTCTCCTCTCGCTAGGTCGACTCCAACTACCTTTCCCCTGACTAGCTCGGGAGATAAGCTTCCAGCTGCTCTCCTCTCGCTAGGTCGATTCCAACTACCTTTCCCCTGACTAGCTCGGGAGATAAGCTTCCAGCTGCTCTCCTCTCGCTAGGTCGACTCCAACTACCTTTCCCCTGACTAGCTCGGGAGATAAGCTTCCAGCTGCTCTCCTCTCGCTAGGTCGACTCCAACTACCTTTCCCCTGACTAGCTCGGGAGATAAGCTTCCAGCTGCTCTCCTCTCGCTAGGTCGACTCCAACTACCTTTCCCCTGACTAGCTCGGGAGATAAGCTTCCAGCTGCTCTCCTCTCGCTAGGTCGACTCCAACTACCTTTCCCCTGACTAGCTCGGGAGATAAGCTTCCAGCTGTTCTCCTCTCGCTAGGTCGACTCCAACTACCTTTCCCCTGACTAGCTCGGGAGATAAGCTTCCAGCTGTTCTCCTCTCGCTAGGTCGACTCCAACTACCTTTCCCCTGACTAGCTAGAGAGATAAGCTTCCAGCTGCTCTCCTCTCGCTAGGTCGACTCCAACTACCTTTCCCTTGACTAGCTAGGGAGATAAGCTTCCAGCTGTTCTCCTCTCGCTAGATCGACTCCAACTACCTTTCCCCTGACTAGCTAGGGAGATAAGCTTCCAGCTGCTCTCCTCTCGCTAGGTCGACTCCAAATACCTTTCCCCTGACTAGCACGGGAGATAAGCTTCCAGCTGCTCTACTCTCGCTAGGTCGACTCCAAATACCTTTCCCCTGACTAGCTAGGGAGATAAGCTTCCATGCCCGAAGCATGCTCATTGTTTACGGCAGGAGTGTCAAACTCATTTTGCCCTGGGGGCTGCATTCGGTCTTCAACGAGGTCTGGAGGGCTGCACTGAACATGTGTTATATTTCCTCAAAGTCAAAATTTGCACAAAAACGTTTTTTTTTTCTTCTTCGATGCTCCCCAACTGTCTAGCTTCCATTTGGATGATTATCAGTGAGCTGGACACAGTCAAGATACTGTATGAATGTAGTGATTATCAGTGAGCTGGACACAGTCAAGATACTGTATGAATGTAGTGATTATCAGTGAGCTGGACACAGTCAAGATACTGTATGAATGTAGTGATTATCAGTGAGCTGGACACAGTCAATATACTGTATGAATGTAGTGATTATCAGTGAGCTGGACACAGTCAAGATACTGTATGAATGTAGTGATTATCAGTGAGCTGGACACAGTCAAGATACTGTATGAATGTAGTGATTATCAGTGAGCTGGACACAGTCAAGATACTGTATATGAATGTAGTGATTATCAGTGAGCTGGACACAGTCAAGATACTGTATGAATGTAGTGATTATCAGTGAGCTGGACACAGTCAATATACTGTATGAATGTAGTGATTATCAGTGAGCTGGACACGGTCAAGATACTGTATGAATGTAGTGATTATCAGTGAGCTGGACACAGTCAAGATACTGTATGAATGTAGTGATTATTAGTGAGCTGGACACAGTCAAGATGCTGTATATGAATGTAGTGATTATCAGTGAGCTGGACACAGTCAAGATACTGTATGAATGTAGTGATTATCAGTGAGCTGGACACAGTCAAGATGCTATATATGAATGTAGTGATTATCAGTGAGCTGGACACAGTCAAGATACTGTATGAATGTAGTGATTATCAGTGAGCTGGACACAGTCAAGATACTGTATGAATGTAGTGATTATCAGTGAGCTGGACACAGTCAAGATGCTGTATATGAATGTAGTGATTATCAGTGAGCTGGACACAGTCAAGATGCTGTATATGAATGTAGTGATTATCAGTGAGCTGGACACAGTCAAGATGCTGTATATGAATGTAGTGATTATCAGTGAGCTGGACACAGTCAAGATGCTGTATATGAATGTAGTGATTATCAGTGAGCTGGACACAGTCAAGATACTGTATGAATGTAGTGATTATCAGTGAGCTGGACACAGTCAATATACTGTATGAATGTAGTGATTATCAGTGAGCTGGACACAGTCAAGATGCTGTATATGAATGTAGTGATTATCAGTGAGCTGGATACAGTCAAGATACTGTATGAATGTAGTGATTATCAGTGAGCTGGACACAGTCAAGATGTTGTATGAATGTAGTGATTATCAGTGAGTTGGACACAGTCAAGATACTGTATGCATGTAGTGATTATTAGTGAGCTGGACACAGTCAAGATGCTGTATATGAATGTAGTGATTATCAGTGAGCTGGACACAGTCAAGATGCTGTATATGAATGTAGGGATTATCAGTGAGCTGGACACAGTCAAGATGCTGTATATGAATGTAGTGATTATCAGTGAGCTGGACACAGTCAAGATACTGTATGAATGTAGCTCCATTATCATGTATAAACATTCCATTTGGTTTTAGTCATTTTAAAGTATATTCAGTTTGTTTTTATTTTTACCCAATGCATGTTTGACACCCCTGGTTTACGATTTTGTCGCAATCTTACCTGCGTCCCAAATGGCACCCTATTCCCTCTATAGCACACTACATAGGGAATAGGGTGCTATTTTGGACAGACCCTCTGTTTGGTAAAAATGTTTAACTGAATTAGCGGTAGGTGTATTACTCACACTAACCATAAACAGTCGTCTCTATAGATCGACATCATATGCATAAGAACGGTTCTGAAATGTCTGGCTGATGTTCAGTCAACATGGAGATTAGTTCTTCCAAGTCTTTGGTTTCCTTTGTAGAATAAGCCAGATAAATGCTAGTGCTTTCATGACTGCTTTCATGGGGTCCTGGTCTGGTCTGGAGCTGCCAAGATGTAGTAATAACCGGAAGAGAAGAGTAGAGCAAGAGAGGAGGAGAGGATTAGAGGAGGAGAGGAGGAGAGGAGGAGAGGAAGAGAGGATTAGAGGAGGAAGAGAGGAAGAGAGGATTAGAGGAGGAGAGGAGGAGAGGATTAGAGGAGGAGAGGAGGAGAGGAAGAGAGGATTAGAGGAGGAGAGGAAGAGAGGAAGAGAGGATTAGAGGAGGAGAGGAGGAGAGGATTAGAAGAGGAGAGGAGGATTAGAGGATTAGATGAGGAGAGGAGGAGCGGAGGAGCGGAGGACAGGAAGAGAGGAAGAGAGGATTAGAGGAGGAGAGGAGGAGAAGATTAGAAGAATAGAGGAAGAGAGGAAGAGAGGATTAGAGGAGGAGAGGAGGAGAGGATTAGAAGAGTAGAGGAGGAGAGGATTAGAAGAGGAGAGGAGGAGAGGAGGAGAGGAAGAGAGGAAGAGAGGATTAGAGGAGGAGAGGAGGAGAGGATTAGAAGAGGAGAGGAGGATTAGAGGATTAGATGAGGAGAGGAGGAGCGGAGGACAGGAAGAGAGGAAGAGAGGATTAGAGGAGGAGAGGAGGAGAAGATTAGAAGAATAGAGGAAGAGAGGAAGAGAGGATTAGAGGAGGAGAGGAGGAGAGGATTAGAAGAGTAGAGGAGGAGAGGATTAGAAGAGGAGAGGAGGATTAGAGGATTAGAAGAGTAGAGGAGGAGAGGATTAGAAGAGGAGAGGAGGATTAGAGGATTAGATGAGGAGAGGAGGAGAGGAGGAGAGGAAGAGAGGAAGAGAGGATTAGAGGAGGAGAAGATTAGAAGAGGAGAGGAAGAGAGGATTAGAGGATTAGATGAGGAGAGGAGGAGAGGAGGAGAGGAAGAGAGGATTAGAGGAGGAGAAGATTAGAAGAGGAGAGGAGGAGAGGAGAGGAGGAGAGGAAGAGAGGAGGAGAGGAGAGGAGGAGAGGAAGAGAGGAGGAGAGGAGGAGAGGAAGAGAGGATTAGAGGAGGAGAAGATTAGAAGAGGAGAGGAGGAGAGGAAGAGAGGAGGAGAGGATTAGAGGAGGAGAAGATTAGAAGAGGAGAGGAGGAGGAGAGGAAGAGAGGAGGAGAGGAGGAGAGGATTAGAAGATGAGAGGAGGAGAGGATTAGAAGAGGAGAGGAAGAGAGGAAGAGAGGAAGAGAGGATTAGAAGAGGAGAGGATGAGAGGATTAGAAGAGGAGAGGAAGAGAGGAAGAGAGGATTAGAGGAGAGGAGGAGAGGATTAGAAGAGGAGAGGAGGAGAGGATTAGAGGAGGAGAGGAGGAGAGGATTAGAAGAGGAGAGGAGGAGAGGATTAGAGGAGGAGAGGAGGAGAGGATTAGAGGAGGAGAGGAGGAGAGGAAGAGAGGATTAGAGGAGGAGAGGAGGAGAGGATTAGAAGAGGAGAGGAGGAGAGGAAGAGAGGATTAGAGGAGGAGAAGATTAGAAGAGGAGAGGAAGAGAGGATTAGAGGAGGAGAGGAGGAGAGGATTAGAAGAGGAGAGGAGGAGAGGAGGATTAGATGAGGAGAGGAGGAGAGGAAGAGAGGATTAGAGGAGGAGAGGAAAACAGGATTAGAGGAGGAGAAGATTAGAAGACGAGAGGAGGAGAAGATTAGAAGAGGAGAGGAGGAGATGATTAGAGGAGGAGAAGATTAGAGGAGGAGGAGGAGAGGATTAGAGGACAGGATTAGAGGAGGAGAGGATTAGAGGAGGAGAAGATTAGAGGAGGAGGAGGAGAGGATTAGAGGAGGAGGAGGAGAGGATTAGAGGACAGGATTAGAGGAGGAGAGGATTAGAGGACAGGATTAGAGGAGGAGGAGGAGAGGATTAGAGGAGGAGGAGGAGAGGATTAGAGGACAGTATTAGAGGAGGAGAGGATTAGAGGAGGAGGAGGAGAGGATTAGAGGAGGAGGAGGAGAGGATTAGAGGAGGAGAGGATTAGAGGAGGAGAAGATTAGAGGAGGAGGAGGAGGAGAGGATTAGAGGAGGAGAGGATTAGAGGAGGAGGAGGAGAGGATTAGAGGACAGGATTAGAGGAGGAGAGGAGGAGAGGACAGGATTAGAGGAGGAGAGGATTAGAGGAGGAGGAGGAGAGGATTAGAGGAGGAGAGGATTAGAGGAGGAGGAGGAGATGATTAGAGGACAGGATTAGAGGAGGAGAGGAGGAGAGGACAGGATTAGAGGAGGACAGGATTAGAGGAGGAGGAGGAGAGGATTAGAGGACAGGATTAGAGGAGGAGAGGATTAGAGGAGGAGACGAAGAGAGGATTAGAGGAGGAGACGAAGAGAGGATTAGAGGAGGAGAGGAAGAGAGGATTAGAGGAGGAGACGAAGAGAGGAAGAGAGGAGGAGAGGAGGAGAGGAAGAGAGGATTAGAAGAGGAGAGGAAGAGAAAGAGAAGAGTAGAGGAAGAGAGGAGTAGAGGAGGAGAGGAAAACAGGATTAGATGATTAGAGGAGGAGAGGAGTAGAGGAGGAGAGGAAGAGAGGAAGAGAGGAGTAGAGGAGGAGAGGAAGAGAGGAGGAGAGGAGGAGAGGATTAGAGGAGGAGAGGAAGAGAGGAAGAGAGGAGGAGAGGAAGAGAGGAGGAGAGGAGGAGAGGAAGAGAGGAGGAGAGGAAGAGAGGAGGAGAGGAAGAGCTGTATGGGAGGTTGTTACTCTCTGAAGGGAACAAACACTGGTCTACGAGGCTGATACCACAGGATGTTCTCCACATGAGAAGAACATTATAGTGGAGAGAGACAGCAAGACGCCACCAGACAACAACGGCGTCTTGATATATTGCATGTGTAATGGCTAGAGAAAATACCACTGATGCGTGTTTTGAAGTTGTCATAGAAATAAAACCTATTTTGATAGAAATTAAAAAGCACAATTTGTTGTTTCACTTAGCTCACCTACACACAGTGACATCAAATGCAATGAGAGTAATACTGACCTTTCTGCTACCCTGTGTGGACCAATAAAATACTGCCAGAGACATGTTGAGTGACCTCCCTAGTATTAAGACGTCAGACTGAAGCCACAGCATTTAATATCATTTCCCCTGGGTCATAGTCTTCACTATAAGATGGTGATCTTGTAAAGGTGTTTGCTGTGTCTGTATGCAGGTAGTGGTGTACCATAGAGGAATGGGAGTCCCATCACAGCTGGCTATCCTCTCCTATCTAGAACAGATCCATCAGTGGGCTCAACGTTAGGAGCACACTGTAGGGCTCTCCCAGCACGACGCCTCAAACATTCCCCAGACTCATTAAAAAGTCCTATTTGATGTCTGGCGGTTATGTGACTTGAAGAGAAAAAGAGGAGAGAGAAAGAGAGAAGTCTGGTACCAATGCTAACCAGGGTTGGACCAGCTGGGGACACTGAACAAAGTAAAGATGTTAACACATACCGTATACAGACTGAACTAAATTAATACATCTGTCTCCATCTCCTACATGGATTGATGCACTAAAATGAATTAATTGCCCCCTGACATCTATAATAGTCTGGTCTGGTGAGAGGAGAGACATCTATAATAGTCTGGTCTGGTGAGAGGAGAGACATCTATAATAGTCTGGTCTGGTGAGAGGAGAGACATCTATAATAGTCTGGTCTGGTGAGAGGAGAGACATCTATAATAGTCTGGTCTGATGAGAGGAGAGACATCTATAATAGTCTGGTGAGAGGAGAGACATCTATAATAGTCTGGTCTGGTGAGAGGAGAGACATCTATAATAGTCTGGTCTGGTGAGAGGAGAGACATCTATAATAGTCTGGTCTGATGAGAGGAGAGACATCTATAATAGTCTGGTCTGATGAGAGGAGAGACATCTATAATAGTCTGATCTGGTGAGAGGAGAGACATCTATAATAGTCTGGTCTGGTGAGAGGAGAGACATCTATAATAGTCTGGTCTGATGAGAGGAGAGACATCTATAATAGTCTGGTCTGGTGAGAGGAGAGACATCTATAATAGTCTGGTCTGATGAGAGGAGAGACATCTATAATAGTCTGGTCTGATGAGAGGAGAGACATCTATAATAGTCTGGTCTGATGAGAGGAGAGACATCTATAATAGTCTGGTCTGGTGAGAGGAGAGACATCTATAATAGTCTGGTGAGAGGAGAGACATCTATAATAGTCTGGTCTGGTGAGAGGAGAGACATCTATAATAGTCTGGTCTGGTGAGAGGAGAGACATCTATAATAGTCTGGTGAGAGGAGAGACATCTATAATAGTCTGGTCTGGTGAGAGGAGACATCTATAATAGTCTGGTCTGGTGAGAGGAGAGACATCTATAATAGTCTGGTCTGATGAGAGGAGAGACATCTATAATAGTCTGGTCTGGTGAGAGGAGAGACATCTATAATAGTCTGGTGAGAGGAGAGACATATATAATAGTCTGGTCTGGTGAGAGGAGAGACATCTATAATAGTCTGGTCTGGTGAGAGGAGAGACATCTATAATAGTCTGGTGAGAGGAGAGACATCTATAATAGTCTGGTCTGGTGAGAGGAGAGACATCTATAATAGTCTGGTCTGGTGAGAGGAGAGACATCTATAATAGTCTGGTGAGAGGAGAGACATCTATAATAGTCTGGTCTGGTGAGAGGAGAGACATCTATAATAGTCTGGTGAGAGGAGAGACATCTATAATAGTCTGGTATGGTGAGAGGAGAGACATCTATAATAGTCTGGTCTGGTGAGAGGAGAGACATCTATAATAGTCTGGTCTGATGAGAGGAGAGACATCTATAATAGTCTGGTGAGAGGAGAGACATCTATAATAGTCTGGTCTGGTGAGAGGAGAGACATCTATAATAGTCTGGTCTGGTGAGAGGAGAGACATCTATAATAGTCTGGTCTGATGAGAGGAGAGACATCTATAATAGTCTGGTCTGATGAGAGGAGAGACATCTATAATAGTCTGATCTGGTGAGAGGAGAGACATCTATAATAGTCTGGTCTGGTGAGAGGAGAGACATCTATAATAGTCTGGTCTGATGAGAGGAGAGACATCTATAATAGTCTGGTCTGGTGAGAGGAGAGACATCCATAATAGTCTGGTCTGATGAGAGGAGAGACATCTATAATAGTCTGGTCTGATGAGAGGAGAGACATCTATAATAGTCTGGTCTGATGAGAGGAGAGACATCTATAATAGTCTGGTCTGGTGAGAGGAGAGACATCTATAATAGTCTGGTGAGAGGAGAGACATCTATAATAGTCTGGTCTGGTGAGAGGAGAGACATCTATAATAGTCTGGTCTGGTGAGAGGAGAGACATCTATAATAGTCTGGTGAGAGGAGAGACATCTATAATAGTCTGGTCTGGTGAGAGGAGACATCTATAATAGTCTGGTCTGGTGAGAGGAGAGACATCTATAATAGTCTGGTCTGATGAGAGGAGAGACATCTATAATAGTCTGGTCTGGTGAGAGGAGAGACATCTATAATAGTCTGGTGAGAGGAGAGACATATATAATAGTCTGGTCTGGTGAGAGGAGAGACATCTATAATAGTCTGGTCTGGTGAGAGGAGAGACATCTATAATAGTCTGGTGAGAGGAGAGACATCTATAATAGTCTGGTCTGGTGAGAGGAGAGACATCTATAATAGTCTGGTCTGGTGAGAGGAGAGACATCTATAATAGTCTGGTGAGAGGAGAGACATCTATAATAGTCTGGTCTGGTGAGAGGAGAGACATCTATAATAGTCTGGTGAGAGGAGAGACATCTATAATAGTCTGGTATGGTGAGAGGAGAGACATCTATAATAGTCTGGTCTGGTGAGAGGAGAGACATCTATAATAGTCTGGTCTGGTGAGAGGAGAGACATCTATAATAGTCTGGTCTGGTGAGAGGAGAGACATCTATACTAGTCTGGTCTGGTGAGAGGAGAGACATCTATAATAGTCTGGTCTGGTGAGAGGAGAGACATCTATTATAGTTTGGTCTGGTGAGAGGAGAGACATCTATAATAGTCTGGTCTGATGAGAGGAGAGACATCTATAATAGTCTGGTCTGATGAGAGGAGAGACATCTATAATAGTCTGGTCTGGTGAGAGACATCTATAATAGTCTGGTCTGTTGAGAGGAGAGACATCTATAATAGTCTGGTCTGGTGAGAGGAGAGACATCTATAATAGTCTGGTCTGATGAGAGGAGAGACATCTATAATAGTCTGGTCTGGTGAGAGGAGAGACATCTATAATAGTCTGGTCTGGTGAGAGGAGAGACATCTATAATAGTCTGGTCTGATGAGAGGAGAGACATCTATAATAGTCTGGTCTGATGAGAGGAGAGACATCTATAATAGTCTGGTGAGAGGAGAGACATCTATAATAGTCTGGTCTGGTGAGAGGAGAGACATCTATAATAGTCTGGTCTGATGAGAGGAGAGACATCTATAATAGTCTGGTCTGATGAGAGGAGAGACATCTATAATAGTCTGGTCTGGTGAGAGGAGAGACTGACATCTATAATAGTCTGGTTGCCCCACAAATCACACTGATAAGTAAATCAGTCAATTTAACTAAATGAATTAGGCCCTAATCTATGGATTTCACATGACTGGGAATACAGATATGCATTTGTTGGTCAGATAACAAAAAATTCAAGTGGATCAGAAAACCAGTCAGTATTTGGTGTGACCACCATTAACCTCATGCAGCGCAACATCTCCTTTACATAGAGTTGATCAGGCTGTTGATTGTGGCCTGTGGAATGTTGTCCCACTCCTCTTCAATGTCTGTGTGGAGTTGGTGAATACTGGAACACGCTGTCTCTCGTACACGTCCATCCAGAGAATCCCAAATATGTCCAATGGGTGACATGTCTGGTGAGTATGCAGGCTATGGAAGAACTAGGACATTTTCTGCTTCCAGGAATTGTGTACAGATCCTTACGTGATGGGGCCGTGCATCATCATGCTGGAACGTGATGGCGGAGGATGAATTATACGACAATTGGCCTTAGGATCTCGTCTCAGGATCTCTGTGGATTCAAATTGCCATCGATAAATGCATTTAAGTTGGTTGTCCATAGCTTATGCCTGCCCATACCATATCCCCACCTCCACCACGAGGCACTCTGTTCACAAACCGCTCGCTCACACGACGACATATACACCATCTTCCTGTACAGTTGAAACCGGGATTCATCTATGAAGAGCACACTTCTCCAACGTGCCAGTGGCCATCAAAGGTGAGCATTTGCCCACTGAAGTCAGTTACTATTTATTTTCTTACCTCTCTTATCCTACCTCATTTGCACACACTGTATATAGGTTTTCTACTGTATTATTGACTGTTTTGTTTATTCCATGTGTAACTCTGTGTTGTTGTGTGTCGAATTGCTACGCTTTATCTTGGCCAGGTCGCAGTTGTAAATGAGAACTTGTTCTCAACTAGCTTACCTGGTTAAATAAAGGTGAAATAAAAATAAATAAAATAAAAACAACTCCGAACTGCAGTCAGGCCAAAACCGTGGGGGGGAACGAGCATGCAGATGAGCTTCCCTGAGACGGTTTCTGACAGTTTCTGCAGAAATTCTTAGTTTGTGCAAACACACAGTTTCATCAGCTGTCCGGGTGGCTGGTCTCAGACGATCCCGCAGGTGAAGAAGCCGGGTGTGGAGGGTCCTGGGTTGGCATGGTTACAAGTGGTCTGCGATTGTGAGGCCGGTTGGACATTCTGCCAAATTCTCTAAGACGACAGAGGCAGCTTATGGTAGAGAAATAAAGATGACATTCTCTGGCAACAGCTCTGGTGGACATTCCTGCAGTCAGCATGCCAATTGCACGATCCCTCAAAACTTGAGACATCTGTGACATTGTGTTGTGACACAAAACAGCACATTTTAGAGTGGACTTTTATTGTCCCCAGCACAAGGTACACCTGTGTAATTATCATGCAGTTTAATCAGCTTCTTGATATGCCATACCTGTTAGGTGGATGGATTTTCTTGGCAAAGGAGAAATGTTCACGAAAAGGTTTGTAAACAAATTTGTGCACAAATGAGAGATAAGCTTTTTGTGTGTATAGTACAATTCAGGGATCTTTCATTTCAGCTCATGAAACATGGGAACAAGTCTTTACATGTTTATATTTTTGTTCAGTATAGAATAGCCTGGTCTGGTGAGAAGAGGGAAGTCATAAAGCTATCACCTTGTAAACCAGGTTTATCCTGTCAGTCACCAGGCCAGTCTGGCACCAGACCCCCATCACTTCCTGTGTCTAAACTTCCCAAGCCCGGAAAAAACTAAGTGCCTGACCAGCACACAAATGTTGAATTTCAGAATTGGTCAAAGTCATGTTAAGGTTAGGTTAAAGGTCAAGTTTTAGATTTGGTCTAATTGGGCTGTTTGCCAGAAAAGTCCCCCTTAGTCTCTTCCATCTATGAATGAGAGTCAAAATACACGTGCACCTTGGACTAATTAATGCACAGCTTTATTGGCAGATTAGACATAATGACAGTCAACATGAAACATGCAGTACATATCTGTTCATTATAAAAGAAATTGACTGGAAATAATATGCCAGAAATACTTAATTCCATTTTGTACATTTTGTGGTTTATACACACTGTTAATTCTTCTTTAGCCACTTAACCAGAGTGGGGTATAATTTCACAGAGAGGTTACTGCAGGAAGCCCTTCTGGAGGACAAACAACAGTAAAGCATTTTTATGGCACCATATTCCCTATAGTGCATTCTTCTCCCAAAACTATACAGGGGATAGGGTGCCGTTTGGGATGCAGGACAGTCCTAGTGGACTACCTGGGCAGCATCTCCTCCAGGTCAGCCACTACGTAGGCCACCACCGCCCACAGGGCTGAACACAGGTTCATTTCTATGGGGCTCTGAACAGACATGGTGTCCCCGTTGGTGTGGTGGAACCAGAAGTATCTACTGTCTGCAACGTGCAGGCTGGCTCCTGGAGGACAGACACAACAAAACCGGTCAGGAGTCACTTACATCAATTTATTAACTATGGTTGGTTGGTTTGTTTGTCTCTGAGTCCTTGAACGTACCATTATGACTGATTAAATGTGCAGTGCATACTGTATTCTAACTTCTAAAGAGACAATGAGATTCTAATCAAATCACATTCTCAAAATGATCACTGTTGACAAAGCTAAACCCAGAGTTAATTACAAACCCATTATGTTATGCTTTCCCATTTCTTTTGCAAGTGAATGTAAGTAGGAGCAGGGGGAACCAGAGCAGTATAAGTGCATCTGGTAGCAGTTAGTGTTTAGCTTGGCAATCAGGTTCCTGTACAGTTTCCATTTGGAAACAGCACGATGCAGTGGCCCTTCCTGACACTAACATTCCCAAGGTACTGCTAGGAAGAAATCTAATGTCCTGTTAAACATCTAGCCTTCTGTATTGTATTCTACCTGACAGAGAGAACCTTTTGTCCTGTTAAACATCTAGCTTTCTGTCTTGCATTCTTCCTGATAGAGAGAACCTTTTGTCCTGTTAAACATCTAGCTTTCTGTATTGTAATCTACCTGACAGAGAGAGACTAATGTCATGTTAAACATCTAGCTTTCTGTCTTGTATTCTACCTGACAGAGAGAACCTTTTGTCCTGTTAAACATCTAGCTTTCTGTCTTGTATTCTACCTGACAGAGAGAACCTTTTGTCCTGTTAAACATCTAGCTTTCTGTCTTGCATTCTTCCTGATAGAGAGAGACTTATGTCCTGTTAAACATCTAGCTTTCTGTCTTGCATTCTTCCTGATAGAGAGAGACTTATGTCCTGTTAAACATCTAGCTTTCTGTCTTGCATTCTTCCTGATAGAGAGAACCTTTTGTCCTGTTAAACATCTAGCTTTCTGTCTTCTATTCTACCTGACAGAGAGAACCTTTTGTCCTGTTAAACATCTAGCTTTCTGTCTTGTATTCTACCTGACAGAGAGAACCTTTTGTCCTGTTAAACATCTAGCTTTCTGTCTTGCATTCTTCCTGATAGAGAGAGACTTATGTCCTGTTAAACATCTAGCTTTCTGTCTTGCATTCTTCCTGATAGAGAGAGACTTATGTCCTGTTAAACATCTAGCTTTCTGTCTTGCATTCTTCCTGATAGAGACTTTTGTCCTGTTAAACATCTAGCTTTCTGTCTTGTATTCTACCTGACAGAGAGAACCTTTTGTCCTGTTAAACATCTAGCTTTCTGTCTTCTATTCTACCTGACAGAGAGAACCTTTTGTCCTGTTAAACATCTAGCTTTCTGTCTTGTATTCTACCTGACAGAGAGAACCTTTTGTCCTGTTAAACATCTAGCTTTCTGTCTTCTATTCTACCTGACAGAGAGAACCTTTTGTCCTGTTAAACATCTAGCTTTCTGTCTTGTATTCTACCTGACAGAGAGAACCTTTTGTCCTGTTAAACATCTAGCTTTCTGTCTTGTATTCTACCTGACAGAGAGAACCTTTTGTCCTGTTAAACATCTAGCTTTCTGTCTTCTATTCTTCCTGATAGAGAGAGACTTATGTCCTGTTAAACATCTAGCTTTCTGTCTTGTAATCTACCTGACAGAGAGAGACTAATGTCATGTTAAACATCTAGCTTTCTGTCTTGTATTCTACCTGACAGAGAGAGACTAATGTCATGTTAAACATCTAGCTTTCTGTCTTGTATTCTACCTGACAGAGAGAGACTAATGTCATGTTAAACATCTAGCTTTCTGTCTTGTAATCTACTTGACAGAGAGAGACTAATGTCATGTTAAACATCTAGCTTTCTGTCTTGTATTCTACCTGACAGAGAGAGACTAATGTCATGTTAAACATCTAGCTTTCTGTCTTGTAATCTACCTGACAGAGAGAGACTATTGTCCTGTTAAACATATAGCTTTCTGTCTTGTATTCTACCTGACAGAGAGAGACTAATGTCATGTTAAACATCTAGCTTTCTGTCTTGTATTCTACCTGACAGAGAGAGACTAATGTCATGTTAAACATCTAGCTTTCTGTCTTGTATTCTACCTGACAGAGAGAACCTTTTGTCCTGTTAAACATCTAGCTTTCTGTCTTGTATTCTACCTGACAGAGAGAGACTAATGTCATGTTAAACATCTAGCTTTCTGTCTTGTATTCTACCTGACAGAGAGAACCTTTTGTCCTGTTAAACATCTAGCTTTCTGTCTTGTATTCTACCTGACAGAGAGACTGTTAAACATCTAGCTTTCTGTCTTGTATTCTTCCTGATAGAGAGAGACTTATGTCCTGTTAAACATCTAGCTTTCTGTCTTGTAATCTTCCTGACAGAGAGACTGTTATGTCCTTTCCTCTTTATGTTGATTTGTAAGGACAATTCAGAAGTGAAATAGGGAGACAATGCTAGGAGAGAGACTGGTGGTACTGATGTGGGAAGCAACTGTAGTCTCAACCATGTTCCCAAATCCACTGTAACAGAGAGAAAAAGCAACAACATTTTCACTCTGGAAAAAGGAAGGAATGTGTGTAGTGAAAGGTCATTGGATGGAGCTGCATTACATTTAGGCTGCATTACATTTAGGCTGAATCCCAAATGGCACCCTTTTCCCTACATAGTGTAGTACTTTTGACCAGAGACCTATGTATCCTGTTCAAAAGTAGTGCACTATTTGGGGAATAGGGTACCATTTGGGACAAACACATAGACTTTTTGCCATTTTGTGAAATGAGAGTGAGGTGTTTGGACAGCTGGTCCGGTGATTCATTTGTTTAACATTGTGGCTTTTTGAACCCTCACAGTGAACGGTGGTTACACCATTCATCCACCCAGAATAGTTACTTTTCCACTGAGATAAGGTGATGTCATTCCTGAAACAGCTCCTTTACAGTAGAAGGCTGATCTGTTACAACAAGTATTTTTACAGGTGTGGTTACACTGTGTCTGGGTATGGCTGAGGACAGTCAAAGACTCGTCTATTAGCTGGACTGATGGAGGGAGACGTGGGCTCATCAACATTAGACTACTGTAGAGGTCTGGGCCTGTGGTCATAAAGCGTCTCAGCGTACGGTAGTAGTGCTGATCTAGAATCAGTTTTGTCTTTTCAATCATAATGAATACGATTATATTTTTATTTTATTTTTTTTTATTTTATTTCACCTTTATTTAACCAGGTAGGCTAGTTGAGAACAAGTTCTCATTTGCAACTGCGACCTGGCCAAGATAAAGCATAGCAGTGTGAGCATACAACAAAGAGTTACACATGGAGTAAACAATTAACAAGTCAATAACACAGTAGAAAACGAAGGGGGGGTCTATATACAATGTGTGCAAAAGGCATGAGGAGGTAGGCAAATAATTACAATTTTGCAGATTAACACTGGAGTGATAAAAGATCAGATGGTCATGTACAGGTAGAGATATTGGTGTGCAGAAGAGCAGAAAAGTAAATAAATAGAAACAGTACGGGGATGAGGTAGGTGAAAAGGGTGGGCTATTTACCAATAGACTATGTACAGCTGCAGCGATCGGTTAGCTGCTCAGATAGCTGATGTTTGAAGTTGGTGAGGGAGATAAAAGTCTCCAACTTCAGCGATTTTTGCAATTCGTTCCAGTCACAGGCAGCAGAGTACTGGAACGAAAGGCGGCCAAATGAGGTGTTGGCTTTAGGGATGATCAGTGAGATACACCTGCTGGAGCGCGTGCTACGGATGGGTGTTGCCATCGTGACCAGTGAGCTGAGATAAGGCGGAGCTTTACCTAGCATAGACTTGTAGATGACCTGGAGCCAGTGGGTCTGGCGACGAATATGTAGCGAGGGCCAGCCGACTAGAGCATACAAGTCGCAGTGGTGGGTAGTATAAGGTGCTTTAGTGACAAAACGGATGGCACTGTGATAGACTGCATCCAGTTTGCTGAGTAGAGTGTTGGAAGCCATTTTGTAGATGACATCGCCGAAGTCGAGGATCGGTAGGATAGTCAGTTTTACTAGGGTAAGCTTGGCGGCTTGAGTGAAGGAGGCTTTGTTGCGGAATAGAAAGCCGACTCTTGATTTGATTTTCGATTGGAGATGTTTGATATGAGTCTGGAAGGAGAGTTTGCGGTCTAGCCAGACACCTAGGTACTTATAGACGTCCACATATTCTAGGTCGGAACCATCCAGGGTGGTGATGCTAGTCGGGCATGCAGGTGCAGGCAGCGACCGGTTGAAAAGCATGCATTTGGTCTTACTAGCGTTTAAGAGCAGTTGGAGGCCACGGAAGGAGTGTTGTATGGCATTGAAGCTTGTTTGGAGGTTAGGATGGATGGGACGGGGAGGGACCTGATCCTAGATCAGCACATCTAGCCACTTTATGAATTCTAAAACATCCTCTCCCAGTTCCTAATGAGCTTCATTGTTTATCTCCACCTCAGCTTTAAGGGATCCCAAAACAACTGTGTTGGATGACACCCATGTTAATGAAGTAGGTTAGAGTTAACACATGCTGGTAGGCTGAGGCCATCTCTCTCTCTCTCTCTCTAGTCTACAGACAAGTTTCTGCTGTCAGCAAATATCAGCACAACAAATACATTACTGGGGATGTGTTTCATAATCCACTTCCTCTTCCCTGTCAGACCAAATGATTTGGTTGTCTACATACTGTAGCAACGCTAGTTCTTTTTAAATCCGAGTACAGGGCATATTTCACTTCTACATACATGTTATTTGAGAAACTGATCAATTCCACAAAAATGACCACAGAGACAATGTGGAACTGAATGTTCAATTGGTCTAGAAATAACGTGCTACTTCCACTTCTGCACTTCTGCAGAAGGGGAACATGGCTTGTTAATTTGACAAAGGTCAAAGAGACACAGGTGGAACAAGAGTCAAATAGACTATGAGGAAGCCTCTTCAGCATATCTCCCAGACAGACAATAGAAGGTGATCTACACACCTGGCTCCTACTGACTCAGAAAGACAACAGAAGAGAGTCTACACACCTGGCTCCTACTGACTCAGACAGACAACAGAAGAGAGTCTACACACCTGGCTCCTACTGACTCAGACAGACAATAGGAGGTAGTCTACACACCTGGCTCCTACGGACTCAGACAGACAACAGAAGAGAGTCTACACACCTGGCTCCTACTGACTCAGACAGACAACAGAAGAGAGTCTACACACCTGTCCTACTGACTCAGACAGACAATATGAGGTAGTCTACACACCTGGCTCCTACTGACTCAGACAGACAACAGAAGAGAGTCTACACACCTGGCTCCTCCTGACTCAGACAGACAATATGAGGTAGTCTACACACCTGGCTCCTACTGACTCAGACAGACAACAGAAGAGAGTCTACACACCTGGCTCCTACTGACTCAGACAGACAAACAATAGAAGGTAGTCTACACACCTGGCACGCCGGCATCCATCCACATCTCTATATCAATTCCCTCTCCGTGTTCCTCCAGGGTGGTGGTGTTGATGGGCTTCAGTAGCTTCATCACCTCTGCCATGACAGCCTGGGCCTGGACTGAGCCTGTGAACTGCAGCCCCAGGGGGGTGAAGGTACCCTGGTCAGACTCCATCACTAGGTTAAAGTTAGAGATGTTCACCTGGGGGACAGCAGAATAGGTATACAATCGTAAATAATCATTGATTGGATTTATATTGTGCTTTTCCAGTGCTGAAAGCGCTTTATATTGTATAACTTTTATAATTTTGCTGGACCCCAGGAAGAATAGCTGTTGCCTTGGTAGGAACTAATGGGGATCCATAATAAATACAAATACACTGCTCAAAAAAATAAAGGGAACACTAAAATCACACATCCTAGATCTGAATGAATGAAATATTCTTATTAAATGTTTTCTTTTTTCTTTACATAGTTGAATGTGCTGACAACAAAATCACACAACAATTATCAATGGAAATCAAATTTATCAACCCATGGAGGTCTGGATTTGGAGTCACACTCAAAACTAAAGTGGAAAACCACACTACAGGCTGATCCAACTTTGATGTAGTGTCCTTAAAACAAGTCAAAATGAGGCTCAGTAGTGTGTGTGGCCTCCACGTGCCTGTATGACCTCCCTACAACGCCTGGGCATGCTCCTGATGAGGTGGCGGATGGTCTCCTGAGGGATCTCCTCCCAGACCTGGACTAAAGCATCTGCCAACTCCTGGACAGTCTGTGGTGCAACGTGGTGTTGGTGGATGGAGCGAGACATGATGTCCCAGATGTGTTCAATTGGATTCAGGTCTGGGGAACGGGCGGGCCAGTCCATAGCATCAATGCCTTCCTCTTGCAGGAACTGCTGACACACTCCAGCCACATGAGGTCTAGCATTGTCTTGCATTAGGAGAAACCCAGGGCCAACCGCACCAGCATATGGTCTCACAAGGGGTCTGAGGATCTCATCTCAGTACCTAAATGGCAGTCAGGCTACCTCTGGCGAGCACATGGAGGGCTGTGCGGCCCCCCAAAGAAATGCCACCCCACACCATGACTGACCCACCGCCAAACCGGTTATGCTGGAGGATGTTGCAGGCAGCAGAACGTTCTCCACAGCGTCTCCAGACTCTATCACGTCTGTCACATGTGCTCAGTGTGAACCTGCTTTCATCTGTGAAGAGCACAGGGCGCCAGTGGTGAATTTGCCAATCTTGGTGTTCTCTGGCAAATGCCAAACGTCCTGCACGGTGTTGGGCTGTAAGCACAACCCCCACCTGTGGACGTCGGGCCCTCATACCACCCACATGGAGCATGTTTCTGACCGTTTGAGCAGCCACATGCACATTTGTGGCCTGGGCTCTGGCAGTGCTCCTCCTGCTCCTCCTTGCACAAAGGCGGAGGTAGCGGTCCTGCTGCTGGGTTGTTGCCCTCCTACGGCCTCCTCCACGTCTCCTGATGTACTGGCCTGTCTCCTGGTAGCGCCTCCATGCTCTGGACACTACGCTGACAGACACAGCAAACCTTCTTGCCACAGCTCGCATTGATGTGCCATCCTGGATGAGCTGCACTACCTGAGCCACTTGTGTGGGTTGTAGACTCCGTCTCATGCTACCACTAGAGTGAAAGCACCGCCAGCATTCAAAAGTGACCAAAACATCAGCCAGGAAGCATAGGAACTGAGAAGTGGTCTGTGGTCACCACCTGCAGAACCACTCCTTTATTGGGGGTGTCTTGCTAATTGCCTATAATTTCCACCTGTTGTCTATTCCATTTGCACAACAGCATGTGAAATTTATTGTCAATCAGTGTTGCTTCCTAAGTGGACAGTTTGATTTCACAGAAGTGTGATTGACTTGGAGTTACATTGTGTTGTTTAAGTGTTCCCTTTATTTTTTTGAGCAGTGTATATAGTAAGGTGGGAAACTCCCTCTTCAACCATAAACGTGTAGCACTGTTGGGTGATGCAGGACAACCATTTTGTGCCAGAACGCACACCACACAGAGAACTACATTTATCTCTCCTAGCTGTTGATATATTTAGCCAGCGTTCGAGCCAAAAAGTTTTACCAGGATGTGAGAGAAGTAGGGGGAAAAGACTGGACCATCACCCCCCATTCAGACACTAGCGGACAACTACGCTTCTGCAAGGGAGAGAGCATAGAATGTCCCACAAAGTGGAATAGAAACATCAACTCCATGATGGTCAATGCAGATTCCTCTTTGATAAACATGACGGGAACGTTTTCTGCAAACGTCTGAATGCAGGGGTAGCTGGACTGGATCTAAGACAGTGGTATTCAAAGTCGTGGGCGCGGAAACAAAAATTTAAACAACAGATTATTGTAGGGGACAATATACAAACATTTTTGAGAAAGATAATTAGGAAAATACAAGTAAATGTATTTATTGGTTTATTTTTCATTTTGATAAGAGATGAAAGTGTAATGAATTGAAGGTTATTTGTTGATGTAAGAATCGAAACGTACCAATTTTTTACGTTTGGTCATCATTTTTGGGGTGGAATCACGAGAAATTTGAGCGAAATATGAGGGGTACCCAGAAATTCTGGTGGAAAAAAATGGGGTCCTGAATAAGATTGAATACCACTGATGTAGTGTAGTGGACATGTAGTGTTGTATACTGAAGCTTTTCGGAGAAATCTGAGGAAATCCATAGTATGCAGTTGGAACCAGTGCAGGCCAGGGAGAAGGTGGGTCTCTGGTCAGAGTCAGGATGTGAACCCTCTGTTCCCCTCTAACCTCTGGCCATTCTGATTCCGTTCACATTAGAATGCACAAAAAGCACCACGCTCCCAGAATGCTGGTATTCAGTTACAGTGTGGTCTCGGCTCCATTCTGACTTGCAGTGTGCAGTGCCCTACATCTCAGTGGCTCTCCTACAGTAGATCTGACAACAGTTTACATCTCTGTGTACCGCTCTGATTGAAGCCAGTTCCTACCACATGTTGACTGGCAAAGAACAAGCTGATGTAGATGAAAAGCCATCAGCTATTGATAATAAAACACTATTACCGGTACGCACACAATCTGAAGGAGACTGGGGTCAACGATTCAAAATGTAAGAACGACCACATAATAGTTGTGCTGTTTCAATGCTTTGTATGACATCCTCTACCCCTCTACCCAGTGGACCCCTGTGTGTGTGTGTGTAAGAATCAAAAGCTGAGAGAACTGAAGTCTTAAATCTAGCCAAAAAAGGAGCTTATAGGACATTTCTAGTCAACTCTGACCCTACGAGGTCCGCAGCCTGCTCATTTGCAGGTCTAAATCAGTCCCTGATTAGAGGGGAACAATGAAACAAAGCAGTGGAACGGACTTCCAGGTCCAGAGTTGAGTTTGAGGGCTATAGGATGTACTGTATGACAGGAGGATAATGGTGAGGGTGTACAAGTTAAATGGACAGTAAAAAGCCAACAAGATGCACCAGGGTAGAAAGGTACCTTGTGAAGCTGGAAGTACTGTTGCGCTCCAACCCCTCCCTGCTCCTCTGCAGACCACAGCACTGTCCGGAGGGTTCTTCTGGGTCGCAGACCTGGACACCCAATCACAATTCATACATGGGCCACAACCATTTCCACAAAGCAGCAATACAGAAAGAGCTTTACAACAGCAGTGTAGCCCAGCGGCGGCAGTGTAGCCTAGTGGTTAGAGCATTGGACTAGTAACCGAAAGGTTGCAAGTTCAAATCCCCGAGCTGACAAGGTACAAAATCTGTCGTTCTGCCCCTGAACAGGCAGTTAACCCACTGTTCCTAGGCCGTCATTGAAAATAAGAATTTGTTCTTAACTGACTTGCCTAGTAAAATAAAAGGTTAAAAAAATAAACTATAAAAAATAAAAAATTCCCTTTTCCTCACCAACCCTTGGGCTGTTTAATATTCCACATATTCAGCAGAACATTCCTATTCACCAGACCCTAGTCAATATTTCCTACATTCACTGCAATGATGAGCCCCATTCACAGAGAGGACTTCCAGAGACAACTTATCTGATTTGGGTTTCAGCCTGTGTGTTATTCTAGAAGTGACCCCCCCATCCCCCGAGGCTACTACTTTATGTGGGCTACAAAGACAGCAGGCCACTCCCTTCCCATAGAGGTTCTCTAATCTCTGTAGCCTACACCCTCATCTGACATCAGTGCCATGTCTAGGGTTGCGTCCCAAATGGCAACCTTTTCTCTATGTAGCGCACTACTGTTGGGCCCTGGTGAACAGTACTGCACTATATAGGGAATAGGGTGCCATTTGGGACGTAGCTGAACAAAGCCCAAGGGACCAATTATTGCTCCGTGGCTTCATCTTGACTAAAAGTTTCATTGATGATAGGTCCTCTTCTTTAATAGTGGGCAAAGCTGAGCATATTCCAGCCAAGTACTTTACTATGCATCCATCCAGCCGCAAGAATGAACAATAAAGCAGCGACTGGTTATTATTGTCCAGACATTAAAATGTCTTCACATATTCAATGGGAATGACATACTTTCCATTGCAACATTAGTGGAAAAAGGAAAGATTCTCTCAAGTCAACGTTAAGGCTTTCAGTCAGAGAGCACAAACAGCTCGGTGGTCTACTTTACGTGTCTAATTACACTTCATGTGGAAAAAGTCATACTTTATTAAGTGAACAATGACCAGAAAAAGAATGAAGTAAGCCATGCTAATTGCTATATGAGTCAGCAAACAGCAGTTTAAATGCATTTAAGTGTACGTCACCAAGAGTGCTGATCTAGGACCAGGTCTCTCCTGTCCATGTTATCTTATTCATAGTGATGTAAAAGGCTAAACTGATTGATCGTAAATCAGCACTCCTACTCTGAGACGCTTGGCCCCTGATATAAGGCCCCTGATCAATAAAACAGCTTCAAAAGATGCCAATAGACTCGATACAAAACACAAATCTTTTTTTGAGGCTCATGTCAATAAGAGCTTCAGAGATAGTGGATGATGTTCCAGATACATAGTCTAGATCCCAAATGGCACCCTGTTTCCTATACAAATGCCAGGTTGCAATTGTAAATGAAAACTTGTTCTCAACTTGCCTACCTGATTAAATAAAGGTAAAATAAATAAAAATAGTGGACTGCTTTTGACTAGGGGCCCTGATCAAACGTAGTTCAGTATAAGTAGGGAACAGTAGGACCTCCCAGGTTCTGGTTCTTACCCAGGTCTCCCAGGTTCTGACCCAGATCTTTAGACAGAGACAGGGACTCCCAGGTTCTGACCTAGTCCTAAGCAGAGACAAGGCCTCCCAAGTTCTTACCCAGGTCTTTAAGCAGAGACAGGGCCTCCCAGGTTCTGGTTCTGACCCAGGTCTTTAAGCAGAGACAGGGCCTCCCAAGATCTGGTTCTGACCCAGGTCTTTAAGCAGAGACAGGGACTCCCAGGTTCTGACCCAGGTCTTTAAGCAGAGAAAGGGCCTCCCAGGTTCTGACCCAGGTCTTTAAGCAGAGAAAGGGCCTCCCAGGTTCTGACCCAGGTCTTTAAGCAGAGAAAGGGCCTCCCAGGTTCTGACCCAGGTCTTTAAGCAGAGACAGGGACTCCCAGGTTCTGACCCAGGTCTTTAAGCAGAGAAAGGGCCTCCCAGGTTCTGACCCAGGTCTTTAAGCAGAGAAAGGGCCTCCCAGGTTCTGGTTCTTATCCAGGTCTTTAAGCAGAGAAAGGGCCTCCCAGGTTCTAGTTCTTACCAAGGTCTTTAAGCAGATACAGGGACTCCCAGATTCTGACCCAGGTCTTTAAGCAGAGAAAGGGGCTCCCAGGTTCTTACCCAGGTCTTTAAGCAGAGACAGGGACTCCCAGGTTCTGACCCAGGTCTTTAAGCAGAGACAGGGCCTCCCAGTTTCTGACCCAGGTCTTTAAGCAGAGAAAGGGCCTCCCAGTTTCTGACCCAGGTCTTTAAGCAGAGACAGGGCCTCCCAGTTTCTGACCCAGGTCTTTAAGCAGAGAAAGGGCCTCCCAGGTTCTGGTTCTTATCCAGGTCTTTAAGCAGAGACAGGGCCTCCCAGGTTCTGGTTCTGACCCAGGTCTTTAAGCAGAGACAGGGCCTCCCAAGATCTGGTTCTGACCCAGGTCTTTAAGCAGAGACAGGGACTCCCAGGTTCTGACCCAGGTCTTTAAGCAGAGAAAGGGCCTCCCAGGTTCTGACCCAGGTCTTTAAGCAGAGAAAGGGCCTCCCAGGTTCTGACCCAGGTCTTTAAGCAGAGAAAGGGCCTCCCAGGTTCTGACCCAGGTCTTTAAGCAGAGACAGGGACTCCCAGGTTCTGACCCAGGTCTTTAAGCAGAGAAAGGGCCTCCCAGGTTCTGACCCAGGTCTTTAAGCAGAGAAAGGGCCTCCCAGGTTCTGGTTCTTATCCAGGTCTTTAAGCAGAGAAAGGGCCTCCCAGGTTCTAGTTCTTACCCAGGTCTTTAAGCAGATACAGGGACTCCCAGATTCTGACCCAGGTCTTTAAGCAGAGAAAGGGGCTCCCAGGTTCTTACCCAGGTCTTTAAGCAGAGACAGGGACTCCCAGGTTCTGACCCAGGTCTTTAAGCAGAGACAGGGCCTCCCAGTTTCTGACCCAGGTCTTTAAGCAGAGAAAGGGCCTCCCAGTTTCTGACCCAGGTCTTTAAGCAGAGACAGGGCCTCCCAGTTTCTGACCCAGGTCTTTAAGCAGAGAAAGGGCCTCCCAGGTTCTGGTTCTTATCCAGGTCTTTAAGCAGAGAAAGGGCCTCCCAGGTTCTGGTTCTTACCCAGGTCTTTAAGCAGAGAAAGGGCCTCCCAGGTTCTGACCCAGGTCTTTAAGCAGAGACAGGGACTCCCAGGTTCTGACCCAGGTCTTTAAGCAGAGAAAGGGGCTCCCAGGTTCTTACCCAGGTCTTTAAGCAGAGACCGGGCCTCCCAGGTTCTGACCCAGATCTTTAAGCAGAGACAGGGCCTCCCAGTTTCTGACCCAGGTCTTTAAGCAGAGAAAGGGCCTCCCAGTTTCTGACCCAGGTCTTTAAGCAGAGAAAGGGCCTCCCAGGTTCTGACCCAGGTCTTTAAGCAGAGACCGGACCTCCCAGGTTCTTACCCAGGTCTTTAAGCAGAGACAAGGCCTCCCAGGAGATGAGCGCTCCACCACCATCATCCATGGCCCCCTGGCCCACATCCCAGCTGTCCAGATGACCACTGAGCAGCACCACCTGAAGGGGGGGACAGACAGCATACCTAGGATTAGTGATGGGGGGGAATACAAAATCGATAGTTACATATCGGCATATTATTTTTTATGCTATATCGTATCGACAATATTATTTTTGCTCTAGTTGGCGGTACCTGCACCAAAAGCTCATTTTTCCTTCATAGCTCGTTCTCCATCTTCTTTTTAAACTAGGGAGGCAATTTGTTTTTAGATATTTTATTTTCATGACTGATCAAAACTTGTTGTTTTCTCATGGCTCTCTCTGGTCTCTCTGCAGCAGACATACAGTATGGTGAGCAATATGTCTGGAACATCGAATCACAGTATCGAATCGCAATACATATAGAACCGCAACATAGATCGTATTGACACCTAAGTATGGCGATAATATCGTATCGTGAGGTCCCTGGCAATTCCCAGCCCTACCTGAGATCACTACTAAGTTACATGGATGATCAATACAACCATTCATTATAGTGTAGGTCAGACAGAGGTTTGGTTTCAAAGCAAGAATGGTGAACCGGAAAGTCCAGGTTTCACCCTTGGTTCTCTTGGACAACAATGTCTGTAGCCAATAGCTACTGAGGGGTCAACAACCAGCAGGATCCTACTAATGATAAAACGTCAGGAGGATGCCAAAGGTGTTAAAACAAAACCCACCGTAGCACCACCTGAATGAGGGCTAGCAGACCTGGGCTCTGTAATACCTTACATACTGGAGAGCAGTACAGGCATTATAGGCCACAGGTTTGGTTTCAAAGGAAGAATGGTGAACCGGACATTCCAAGCTAAAGAATGAAATATGTCACCTGTGGCTGTCTGGGACTACAATGTAGTGTAGCTGCATAGGGGTCAACAGTCAGCATCCTACTCAGTGTGCATCCCAAATGATACCCTATTCCCTACAGTATCTCGTGCACTCCATTTCCCCAGAGCTTTATGGGATATCAAATCAAATGTTATTGGTCACATACACATTTAGCAGATGTTATTGCGGGTGTAGCGAAATGTAGTCAAATGTCTAAGGAGAACATCAAAGGTGTTCACAACATAAATAGAAAGAAACAAAAAAGTCTGATGAAACATTTTTATTCACTTCACAATGGTCAGAAGGAAAAATAAGTTTGAGAACAAACTTTTCCAGATGTTGGCTGTCGTCGGTAGACATGGGAGTGTGCCATACAGAGAGGGAGGAGGGGGGCCGAAGGGGGTGAGGAGCCTTTGTGTAGACGCTGAAAATAAACCAAACTACCCTCCATCACTCAGTGTGTGCCATGTGTTAAAAACATCCCCTTCTTCCATGAAGAGGACTTCAAGTCTTCAACCAGTCTCTTGTCCAAGAGACAATACAGGAGTATGCAAAGTCATTGGTATGGATTTTGGTGGGAATATACTGTAGACTCACCGATCGTGGCTAAAAATAACCAGACTGACCTCCAATAGGACATGATTCAACAGCTCCCATCGTTACGCCACTAAATAGTTGAATGAGTTAAATACCAATCAAAAGAAACTTGGCCTGACAGAGTGAGTCCCAAACCCCTCGATGATGATGAGTAAACTAGGACTGGCAGAGTGAGTCCCAAACCCCTCAATTATGATGAGTAAACTAGGACTGGCAGAGTGAGTCCCAAACCCCTCGATGATGATGAGTAAACTAGGACTGGCAGAGTGAGTCCCAAACCCCTCAATTATGATGAGTAAACTAGGACTGGCAGAGTGAGTCCCAAACCCCTCGATGATGATGAGTAAACTAGGACTGGCAGAGTGAGTCCCAAACCCCTCGATTATGATGAGTAAACTAGGCCTGACAGAGTGAGTCCCAAACCCCTCGATGATGATGAGTAAACTAGGACTGGCAGAGTGAGTCCCAAACCCCTCGATGATGATGAGTAAACTAGGACTGGCAGAGTGAGTCCCAAACCCCTCAATTATGATGAGTAAACTAGGACTGGCAGAGTGAGTCCCAAACCCCTCGATGATGATGAGTAAACTAGGACTGGCAGAGTGAGTCCCAAACCCCTCGATGATGATGAGTAAACTAGGACTGGCAGTGTGAGTCCCAAACCCCTCGATGATGATGAGTAAACTAGGACTGGCAGAGTGAGTCCCAAACCCCTCGATGATGATGAGTAAACTAGGACTGGCAGAGTGAGTCCCAAACCCCTCAATTATGATGAGTAAACTAGGACTGGCAGAGTGAGTCCCAAACCCCTCAATTATGATGAGTAAATACATTTAAGTACATTTATTCGTTTTTATCAATACCTCAAAGTTGGCTTGGTTACCATGCCAACGGACGCATGCCGTCAGAAAACCTTTCAGACTAATCATGGAAGCTGATGTATCAGGACCTTCACACACCAAGGTTTAAAGTGTAGGCTAAATCAAAATGGAACACACTTTCTCCTTTGAAAATAGTTTTCATACTCTGGCAAATTGAAAAAGAGAAGAGCCTTGAAATCTAAGCTGATGAATTTCCCCAGTGAACTGCCTAAAATATATCTACGATAAGTCAGATAAATCATATCTACCCCATCGTCTTCTCCATTTGTGAGATATGATGAACTACACACTATTGTCCTCACATCCTGCTGCTACTCTTACTGCTGCTACTACTACTGCCACTACCATCACTACTATACTGTTGCTACTACTACTACTCTATCTACTATTACTGCTGCTACTACCACAACTACTGCTGCCACTACTATACTACTATACGGCTGCTACTACTACTGCGACTACTATTACTACTACAACAATGCTGATACTTCTACTGCCACTACTACACTGCTGCTACTACCACTACAACACTGCTGCTACTACTACTACTACACTGCTGCTACTACCACTACTGCTGCCACTACTATCACTACTATACTGCTGCTACTACTACTGCTACCGCCACTACTCTTACAACACTGCTGCTACTACTACTGCCGCTACTATACTGCTGCTACTGCCGCTACTATACTGCTGCTACTGCCACTACTATACTGCTGCTACTGCCGCTACTGCCACTACACTGCTGCTACTGCCACTACTATCGCTACTATACTGCTGCTACTGGCGCTACTGCCACTACTATCGCTACTATACTGCCGCTACTGCCACTACTATCGCTACTATACTGCCGCTACTGCCACTACTATCGCTACTATACTGCTGCTACTGCCACTACACTGCTGCCACTACTATCGCTACTATACTGCTGCTACTGCCACTACACTGCTGACACTACTATCGCTACTATACTGCTGCTACTGCCACTACTATACAGCTGCTACTACCACTACACTGCTGCTACCACTACTACCGCTACTCTACTGCTGCTACTACCACTACTATACTGCTGCTACTACCACTACTATACTGCTGCTACTACCACTACTCTACTGCTGCTACTACCACTACTCTACTGCTGCTACTACCACTACTCTACTGCTGCTACTACCACTACTCTACTGCTGCTACTACCACTACTCTACTGCTGCTACTACCACTACTCTACTGCTGCTACTACCACTACTCTACTGCTGCTACTACCACTACTCTACTGCTGCTACTACCACTACTCTACTGCTGCTACTACCACTACTCTACTGCTGCTACTACCACTACTCTACTGCTGCTACTACCACTACTCTACTGCTGCTACTACCACTACTCTACTGCTGCTACTACCACTACTCTACTGCTGCTACTACCCCTACTCTACTGCTGCTACTACCCCAACTACTGCTGCCACTACTATACTACTATACGGCTGCTACTACTATTATACTGCTGCTACTACCACTACTATACTGCTGCTACTGCCGCTACTTCCACTACTACCACTACTATACTGCTGCTACTACCGCTACTGCCACCACTATACTGCTGCTACTGCCACTACTATACTGCTGCTACTACCACTACTATACTGCTGCTACTACTGCCGATACTACCACTACCGCTACTACCACTACTATACTGCTGCTACTGCCGCTACTACCACTACCGCTACTGCCACTACTATACTGCTGCTACTGCCGCTACTATACTGCTGCTACTACCACTACTATACTGCTGCTACTACCACTACTATACTGCTGCTACTGCCGATACTACCACTACTACCGCTACTACCACTACTATACTGCTGCTACTGCCGCTACTACCACTACCGCTACTGCCACTACTATACTGCTGCTACTGCCGCTACTATACTGCTGCTACTACCACACTGCTGCTACTACCACTACTATACTGCTGCTACTACCACTACTATACTGCTGCTACTGCCGATACTACCACTACTATACTGCTGCTACTGCCGATACTACCACTACTACCGCTACTACCACTACTATACTGCTGCTACTGCCGCTACTACCACTACCGCTACTGCCACTACTATACTGCTGCTACTGCCGCTACTATACTGCTGCTACTACCACACTGCTGCTACTACCACACTGCTGCTACTACCACTACTATACTGCTGCTACTACCACTACTATACTGCTGCTACTGCCACTACTATACCGCTGCTACTACCACTACTATACTGCTGCTACTACCACTACTATACTGCTGCTACTACCACTACTATACTGCTGCTACTACCACTACTATACTGCTGCTACTACCACTACTATACTGCCACTACTACCACTACTATACCGCTACTATACTGCTGCTACTACCACTACTATACTGCTGCTACTACCACTACTATACTGCTGCTACTACCACTACTATACTGCTGCTACTACCACTACTATACTGCTGCTACTACCACTACTATACTGCTGCTACTACCACTACTATACTGCTGCTACTACCACTACTATACTGCTGCTACTACCACTACTCTACTGCTGCTACTACCACTACTCTACTGCTGCTACTACCACTACTCTACTGCTGCTACTACCACTACTCTACTGCTGCTACTACCACTACTCTACTGCTGCTACTACCACTACTCTACTGCTGCTACTACCACTACTCTACTGCTCTACTGCTGCTACTACCACTACTCTACTGCTGCTACTACCACTACTCTACTGCTGCTACTACCACTACTCTACTGCTGCTACTACCACTACTCTACTGCTGCTACTACCACTACTCTACTGCTGCTACTACCACTACTCTACTGCTGCTACTACCCCTACTCTACTGCTGCTACTACCCCAACTACTGCTGCCACTACTATACTACTATACGGCTGCTACTACTATTATACTGCTGCTACTACCACTACTATACTGCTGCTACTGCCGCTACTTCCACTACTACCACTACTATACTGCTGCTACTACCGCTACTGCCACTACTATACTGCTGCTACTACCACTATACTGCTGCTACTGCCACTACTATACTGCTGCTACTACCACTACTATACTGCTGCTACTACTGCCGATACTACCACTACCGCTACTACCACTACTATACTGCTGCTACTGCCGCTACTACCACTACCGCTACTGCCACTACTATACTGCTGCTACTGCCGCTACTATACTGCTGCTACTACCACACTGCTGCTACTACCACTACTATACTGCTGCTACTGCCGATACTACCACTACTACCGCTACTACCACTACTATACTGCTGCTACTGCCGCTACTACCACTACCGCTACTGCCACTACTATACTGCTGCTACTGCCGCTACTATACTGCTGCTACTACCACACTGCTGCTACTACCACTACTATACTGCTGCTACTACCACTACTATACTGCTGCTACTACCACTACTATACTGCTGCTACTGCCACTACTATACTGCTGCTACTACCACTACTATACTGCTGCTACTACTGCCGATACTACCACTACCGCTACTACCACTACTATACTGCTGCTACTGCCGCTACTACCACTACCGCTACTGCCACTACTATACTGCTGCTACTGCCGCTACTATACTGCTGCTACTACCACACTGCTGCTACTACCACTACTATACTGCTGCTACTACCACTACTATACTGCTGCTACTGCCGATACTACCACTACTACCGCTACTACCACTACTATACTGCTGCTACTGCCGCTACTACCACTACCGCTACTGCCACTACTATACTGCTGCTACTGCCGCTACTATACTGCTGCTACTACCACACTGCTGCTACTACCACTACTATACTGCTGCTACTACCACTACTATACTGCTGCTACTGCCGATACTACCACTACTATACTGCTGCTACTGCCGATACTACCACTACTACCGCTACTACCACTACTATACTGCTGCTACTGCCGCTACTACCACTACCGCTACTGCCACTACTATACTGCTGCTACTGCCGCTACTATACTGCTGCTACTACCACACTGCTGCTACTACCACACTGCTGCTACTACCACTACTATACTGCTGCTACTACCACTACTATACTGCTGCTACTGCCACTACTATACCGCTGCTACTACCACTACTATACTGCTGCTACTACCACTACTATACTGCTGCTACTACCACTACTATACTGCTGCTACTACCACTACTATACTGCTGCTACTACCACTACTATACTGCCACTACTACCACTACTATACCGCTACTATACTGCTGCTACTACCACTACTATACTGCTGCTACTACCACTACTATACCGCTACTATACTGCTGCTACTACCACTACTATACTGCTGCTACTACCACTACTATACTGCTGCTACTACCACTACTATACTGCTGCTACTACCACTACTATACTGCTGCTACTACCACTACTATACTGCTGCTACTACCACTACTACAATGCGCCAAACAGCAGACAGACATCCAGCAGGGGTGGTCCCTAAAACACACCGCGCCGAACAGCAGACATCCAGCAGGGGTGGTCCCTAAAACACATCGCACCGAACAGCAGACATCCAGCAGGGGTGGTCACTAAAACACATCGGCCCGAACAGCAGACATCCAGCAGGGGTGGTCCCTAAAACACATCGCCCCGAACAGCAGACATCCAGCAGGGGTGGTCCCTAAAACACATCGCCCCGAACAGCAGACATCCAGCAGGGGTGGTCCCTAAAACACCGCCCCGAACAGCAGACATCCAGCAGGGGTGGTCCCTAAAACACACCGCGCCGAACAGCAGACATCCAGCAGCGGGCGGTCCCTAAAACACACCACGCCGAACAGCAGACATCCAGCAGCAGTTGGTCCCTAAAACACACCGCGCCGAACAGCAGATGAATGACAGATCATCATTCAGTGCGTTGTGTGTGTGGTCCTTTAGGCCTATATTGTGTAGCCAAACTAAAAGTGAAAATCTTAAGTGTTTGTCAGAGAAACTGAAGTCCTCAACTTGATTCCCTGTGTACCTCCCTAGTCCCTATCAGACTCCCATCTTGCCAGACTGAAACAGAGACTAATTTGCTTGACTGGTGGACTTCCCTGGCTGCAAGCACTTTAAAGTGGGGGAGAGATTCAACTTTAGCTAAACAAACTTTCATGCACAAAGGTGTAGCATATGAATCACATTTTAATTGCAGCTTCTCTGGGTATTTTTGGCAGGCAGAGCCCGCCAACAGTTGCAGTCAGAGTAGAGGTGTCTGATGGGGTTAGCAGTGTAAATAATGGGATTCACATACACCTTGTTAAATTGTTCTGGCCCTTCACAAGATCTTTCTCACACAATCTACTTTAGGTATGTTACACTTCATAGATACAGTGCATTCGGAAAGTATTCAGACCCCTTGACTTTTTCCACGTTACATTACAGCCTTATTCTAAAATGGATTAAATAAAAAAATGTCTTCATTAATTTACACACAACACCCCATAATGATAACACAAAAAAAGGTTTTTTGAAATGTGTGCATCCTGTTTCCATTGATCATCCTTGACATGTTTCCACAACTTGGAGTCCACCTGTGGTAAATTCAATTGATTGGACATTTGAAAATAAATTTAAAAAATAATAACAAACCTGTCTATATAAGGTTATACAGTTGACAGTGCATGTCAGAGCAAAAACTAAGCTATGAGGTCGAAGGAATTGTCCCTAGAGCTTCGAGACAGAATTGTGTCAGGGCACAGATCTGGGGAAGGGTACCAAAACATTTCTGCAGCATTGATGGTACCCAAGAACACAGTGGCCTCCATCATTATTAAATGGAAGAAGTTTGGAACCACCAAGACTCTTGCTAGGGCTGGCCACCCGGCCAAAACTGAGCAATAAGGGGGAGAATGGCCTTGGTCAGGGAGGTGACCAAGAACCCAATGGTCCCTCTGACAGAGCTCTAGAGTTCCTCTGTGGAGATGGTTGTCCTTCTGGAACAATCTCTACAGCACTTCACCAATCAGGCCTTTATGGTAGCGTGGTCAGACGGAAGCCACTCCAGTAAAAGGTACGACAGCCCGCTTGGAGTTTGCCAAAAGGCACCTAAAGGACTCTCAGACCATTAGAAACAAGATTATCTGGTCTGATGAAACCAAGATTGAGAGCTTTGGACTGAATGCCAAGCATCATGTCTGGAAGAAACCTGGCACCGTCCCTACGGTGAAGCATGGTGGTGGCAGCATCATGCTGTGGGGATGTTTTTCAGTGGCAGTTTGAGTTTTTTAATTAGGATCACCATTTGCTGTTGTAAAAGCAGCAGCTACTCTTCCTGGGGTCCACACAAAACATAATACAGATCATCAATAGACAAGAACAGCTCAAGGACAGAACTACAGGGACTGGGAGACTAGTCAGGCTCGAGGGAAAGATTAATGGAGCAAAGTACAGAGAGATCCTTGATGAAAACCTGCTCCAGAGTGCTCAGGACCTCAGACTGAGCCAAAGGTTCACCTTCCAACAGGACAACGACCCTAAGCAAACAGCCAAGACAACGCAGGAATGGCTTCAATGTCCTTGAGTGGCCCAGCCAGTGCCCGGACGTGAACCCGATTGAACATCTCTGGAGAGACCTGTCATTATGGGGTATTGTGTGTAGATTGATGAGGGGGGGTAAAAACTATTTAATCCATTTTAGAATAGGGCTGTAACTTAACAAAATGTGGAACAAGTCAAGGGGTCTGAATACTTTCAGAAGTCACTTGATATAAATGCATCACGGGCACAGTAGAGCGGTACAGAATCATGGGATTAAATAACAGGGACAATCTGTGATTGGTACAACCATTTTTGCATATATAGCCAAAGATATTCTCAGGTCATAAACAGCCACCCTGAATATAAAGTCAAATCAGACTTTCTGTAACACATTTCTCAATGCTTTGATGAGAACAAACCAGAGGTTCACAAGGAATAAGTGAGTGGGAGTTGAGCCTGTGAAGTACATTATGGGGTCACACTAGTACTTCACTTCCAGTTTAATACTTCAATAGCACTAATGAGAAGAAGGCAGGGGTTTTAATCACTACTAGAACGTCTCTGCCATGGTTCAACATCCAGTACTCCAGATGGTGCGTGGTTCAGGTAGTACGAGCAGTGAGGGCTATTAGCCTAACTATTCCTAATAGATTCAAATGATTTGGACAGACAGCCCACCTCTTGTTCAGCACAACAACATGGCCTGATCATCTCAGTTGAGCCATAAATGAGGTTCTATTAGTTGTTTAGTGTAAAACAGACGTGCAAGCCAAGTCATTACAGTGCTTGAGGACTGCTGCTGCAACCAAAACGTCAGTCTATTTAAAGTTGAACACAGCTTGGTTAAAGAGGCACTATGGAAATGTAGTTGCCAGTTGCAAACGCTATGCTTTTAGTCATGATGTTGACAGGACTGCCCCTTTGTCCAATAAGATAAAAGGAAAAAGTTCCATAGAGGCCTCTTTAATGTTGGTAACTCTAGAGAACGATTGCTTTCTAATGTTGTTTGCAACTATACTGGTCTATTGACAAGACGTTGGCATGCCATGTGACTGGAAGGGTACATAAATACTCCCCCAGACAGAGACACAGGCTCACTTATGATAAGCCCTGTCATTTCCTGGAACAGAGCAGGAGTTTTGCCAATTATAAACTAGCAGTATGTATTGTACACCACATGGAACTACAGCATTGTACAACATTCCACGCTTCCAAAAATCAATAAATCACACCCTGGCCTTTTGGCCAAATCAAATACATGTGTATTTGTGACATGCTCCGGATACAACAGGTGTAGATCCGCCATCAAATGCTTACAAGCTTTTTCCCCAAAATGCAGAGGTAAAAAGTAAGACGATGTGTGAATAAAAATAGAAAACAGTAATGCAATAAATAACTATAAGGAGGCTGTATACAAGTAGTACCAGTACTGAGTCAATGTGCAGGGGTACCACGTAGTACAGCTAATATGTACATGTAGGCAGGGGTAAAAATGACTAGGCAATCAGGATCTCTGTATCACAAACAGAGAATAACATTTAAGGTTAAATAAACAACTACAAACAGAGCTAGATAAGAATGTTTCAGGTTAAATAAACAACCACAAACAGAGCTAGATAAGAATGTTTCAGGTTAAATAAATAGGTTAAAAATAGATAGTATCTACACAGTAAATCAGGAGATTTCACAGTCTCCTTCTCTTGCCCTCTGATAATAAAAAATACAAATAAGAAAACACAGAGACTAAAAGTTGACAGACCTTGAACAGATTACTACAATTCATTACAGATGCATTCTCTTTCCAGTATTAGCTTTAGGCTCTGAAATAAAATACTGAGTTTAGATCTAGGTTTCCATCTCCATCCTTATCTATTTGTAGCAATGTGATTTACATTATGTTTGGTAAGCATTTTATTTGTTGTGGCCCCCAGGAACTGACAGCCAGTGAATACGATTTCCCCCCCACAGTAGTGATGCAGCTGCACAGTGTGTCGGTTTGACATTGGACATCTGCAGCCTGCTGATGGGTGACAGCCCAACACACACAGGCAGGGCACATCATGGAGACAATGGAGAGACACATCATGGAGACAATGGAGAGACATCATGGAGACAATGGAGAGACATCATGGAGACAATGGAGAGACATCATGGAGACAATGGAGAGACATCATGGAGAGACGCATCATGGAGACAATGGAGAGACATCATGGAGACACACATCATGGGCTCCATTTTTATTCTACAACAAATGCTTTTCCATTTCCCCACATTCATACCACGTGGTACCCAACTTTACAGCAGTGCTGTAGTGTGCAATTTCCATCCAATGTAAAGCACTGGGACTAAAGAGAAGCTCTACATGCAATCCATGATCATGTATAAGTTCTATTACAGTCTTGATGTGTCATGACTCGTGGCTCCTCAATTAAGTGGTCAGAGGCCTATTTATTCAAGCTCTGACTGCATTATTGGCACAAGAAGAAATTGAGCTGAAGGGAACCATAAAGAGACATTTTGATGTTAGTCATCTGTGTCTGAAACCAGATCCTGGACCTCGAGACAAAATGATTCAGGAAATGAGGTCAACAATCCCACCAGTTTCATTTCCTGTGAATATGCTGAGTGACTTCTCCACAGATAAGTGCAGCAGTTGTTTTCACAGTAATGTGTATGGCTCTGGTCCTTTATAACCTTGTGATTGCACTGCTTTAATTCACAATATTGAGATGTCATAATAAAATGTGACATGAGTCGAGGATGCTGAGCTAGGCTTTCTGTAGTGGCTACTCAACACATCACAGCTGCTACTCTTTGTAGGTTGATGTTTTGGGGTGTGAATTTAACACACCGGTCTTCAGTGTTGGACCTGAGGAAACATTAGGCAAGACATAAACAATTTAAATCTAAAGATACTAATTTGCATACAAGGCACATATCTCATACTTCATCTACAGTACATACCCCATACTTCATCTACAGTACATCTCATACTTCATCTACAGTACATATCTCATACTTCATCTACAGTACATGTCTTTTTTGCCCAGAACCGTGTTTCTAAAATTATGTACGTGCTGTACATCACCCTTGTATGGTTTTCTGGATGATTCAGTGCCATTACTAAGTGAAAACCGACTGGCTCTGAAATATGCATTCGGTCCGTTACTAGAGGAATCTAAATCACAGCTCAGTCCAAGAGTCTAGCACATATTACTATTTATTATGAACCTCCAAATGCCTTGACAAGGAATTTATACACCAATTCATCATACCACAAGGAAACAGGCAGCACTTGCTTTTATCACTTTTTTACAGCAACAGTTGATAGATGTGACCACTGTGTCATTGTCGACAGAGAATGGTAGCCAATAGGCTGACTGATAATTGAAGAGGCGCTTCTTGACCCCATTCAGGAAATTGCCAGGCTGAATCCCAAATAGCACTCTATACACCAAATAGTGCACTACTTTTGACCAGATCCCCATTGGTCCTGGACAAAAGTAGTGCACTAGAAAAGGGAATAGGGTGCCATTTGTGACACAGACCCAGCCCCAAGGTTATGTTTGCTCATAAAAAATATGTTCCCTGGAGTTACGCGAAACACATTCCATGGACCTGACTAGGCCGACTCAGAGCCGACACAGTGAATATTTGCTCATCTCAGGAGAGAGACCCATGTCAGCTAAAGCACATAGCTAGCTGGTATATAACTTGGCCAACACCAACGTTTCCAGGCAAATCCAGAGGGTCATTCTTAGTGCGGCTGACACCAAACTCCAGGTCCTCCTGTCTTCAGAGTCTGGAAAGGCTATGTTGATGTTGTCGGCACGATGCATTGACAAATGAAGGGGATGTGCTTTTCTACTGATTGGTTCTCCTCAGTGTCTTTCTCACTCAAACCAACGTGGACAAAATAGTTTGACAACCTTGTTTGTAAAGCTTTTAAATCTCAACCGTTTATCTTTACCAATGATGAAGACACCGAGGTCTCACGGTATGGTGGGGTCTGCAATATAGGTCAACTTTGAGCATCTCTTGAATGTTTTGGCATACCCTATAGACACTTATACACATTGTACATCCATCTATGTCCATTCCTCCTCTGAACTGCTAGTTGTATAGGTTCATGCAGGAATCTAACCATCACGTGACTGATGAATATGCAGAGAGAGAAGAGTATAAACTATGGTTTCCCCCAGCTGGCTCTGACTCATAAATCAGCAGCCAGCAACAACCTGGGGTTTAAACCCCACCCATGGGGTTTACAACCTCAGCTAAACCCACCCATGGGGTTTACAACCTCAGCTAAACCCACCCATGGGGTTTACAACCTCAGCTAAACCCACCCATGGGGTTTACAACCTCAGCTAAACCCACCCATGGGGTTTACAACCTCAGCTAAACCCACCCATGGGGTTTACAACCTCAGCTAAACCCACCCATGGGGTTTACAACCTCAGCTAAACCCACCCATGGGGTTTACAACCTCAGCTAAACCCACCCATGGGGTTTACAACCACTTTCTACTGTAAGAAAGACATCAATGTTTAAAACCAGAGAACCGGGCCTCGGTTCAAGACCCAGTCATCCAACACATGATGCACCCAAATAGGCTTGAAGGACAAGAGAGGGTGGTGATGCTGAGGGGCTGTGCTGCGTCTGGGCTCAGCAGCCATGAAGATGGAAATAAAATGGCAGTATGCACAGTGGGGAAACCACCCCTCTCTGCGGCTCACTGAAACCACCCCTCTCTGCGGCTCACTGAAACCACCCCTCTCTGCGGCTCACTGAAACCACTCCTCTCTGCGGCTCACTGAAACCACCCCTCTCTGCGGCTCATTGAAAACACCCCTCTCTGCGGCTCATTGATCAAGATGAGCGAGTGGCGTACCTCTGCTCTGTGTGGCTGGGACACGCAAATTACACCCCATTTCTCTATGTATTGCACTACTTTAGACCAGGGCACATAGGTAGTACACTACATAGGGATTATGAGGCCATTAAGGAGGGAGACTCACCCTCAAGAACAGAACAAACCCCGGATGGCAGCAGCGAGGGACAGATCTACAGTTACTAGGATGTCTAGGAGAGGAGGGATACTACAGGCAGGTAGAAAGCACACCCAGGGTCAAAATATAAAAATTTGCTTTTTCAAATACTTTTGAGGATTTGATGGAGCATGCAATGAATAGTCTGTCAGATGGGCAGGGTTTGACCTTTTTGGGACAAGTCCCTAGAATCCATAAACACCCTCCAAGGAGGCATGGTCTGTCCTTTCTGAAAAACAAGTGGCCTCTCGATTCTCACTAGTTGTGCTAATATTGTTATTGTCTTGTTATATAATTACATTAGGCCAACGTGTATATGGAATAATGATATATTCTCAGCAAAGAGAACAGCTAAATGTCTAAATGTAAAGCTTTAATTTAGCTGTCAGTGAGAAGATAATTGCCTTGACATATCCTGGTAATTGTACTGTAGTCTGAATGTGGTGCCAGTCAAACTACTGCTGCCTCTGAGGAGAGAGCAGTCGAGGATCGATTTGTTCTGCCAGGACAAAAGAGTCCGTGAAACGCCTGAGTGACAGATGACATCACAACACAGACCATTCTGAAGGCCATTTTGTCAGAAGACAAATGACTAAGCAAGTGAATAGCAAGGCTGGGATCAATTGAAAATGAAGGCAGTCAATTCAGGAAAGTGATTTTTATTTCAAATTCAAAAATTGAGAAAAAAAATGGAATCGCTTCTACTCCTCAGTTTATTGAGAAGTCATTGAAAATAAATGCAGTTTTTCACATATTTAATTGTTATTCAAGTTGACTTCCTGAATCCAAAAAGGTTACATAAAGTGGGAATAGAGAGGACAACAACTTGTTGCAGCCATTACCCTGCATACAGCACTGTAGCCTCCACATCAGGACACATGAATGAGGCATGTTCATAGCCTACAGTTAGCAACACTGCATAAAACATTTTAGCAAAGTGGAGCTATTCACATTATGGATGGCGTGTGTCTGTGGGGCGAGGAGCCAACTATGAGCAGACCAAGTGCAGGTGTGGTCACTGAACCTAAGCACAGACGTGGCAGATCTTCAGAACAAAGGACCAAGCTCATTCTGTGACCTATTATGCTTAGACGTAAACTCAACAAACTTGACCACAATAACCAAAACGGGCGAAAAAGAGATTTCTATAAGACAGCCTTAAAAAACATACATTGTTTTTATTTTTAAACAGAATGGAGCTTTGCAGTCTGACAGAACTCTCCATTTAGTTATGTTTTAGCTCTGGCTTTCTCTCTGCTTTTAAACTTTCTCTCTGTGAAATCCCACTGACACGGCCGCATTTGCTTTAGTTGTTAGAAATTTAAAGCATCTCTAAAGCATTGGATATAATGCAGAATCTGACTGCCCTTGAGTGTCTATAGGAGGGGAGTTAAGCTCAGTCCCATTTAGCATCAACCACTAAAGAGAATACAGGGTTTCTTGGCGTGTAGGGTGAGAGAGAGAGCAGGGCTGCGATCAGAGCAGTGTTCAGCGGGGAGACATTTGTATGAAATAGGGAGTTACTACCTGAACAGATTTGAGGAACCCGGGGGGGGGGGGGGGGGGGGGGGGTCTGGAAGGGAGAGCCTGGAAGCAGGAAAAAGGAGGGAGAAGCTTTAGTGTAGTCTGTGTGTGGCATCGTAATGGCATCACGCATTCATTACAGCACAGCCACTTCTCTGACCCAGAAACCCTTGCTTCAAAGATTCCAGAGAAAATGGACAACAGATAACTAGCTCAAAAAACAAAAACAACAGCCTGTCTGAGAAAAGTCAAACTGAAGGAAACAAAAGTTAAGTCACGTACTTCTATTACTGATAAGACTCAGTAAGGTGAATGTATCTTATGAAGTTACAATTTGATTGCTTTAAATGGTCATTGGCCTTTACTTGTCCTTCTGCAAAGTGCTTCTGGCAGAAGGAGATGAATGGCGAGTATGGGGATTCAGTAGCAATCTCCTTAGGGTATACCTGAGACTTATCTGTGATAGCCTGACACTTGTAGACGAGTCGTGCCTGCAGCCGACTGCCTAGCTCTCCCCTCGAGCCAAGGAAGGTATATCCACAGGGCTTCTGGCTCTGCTCTGGGTTTAGCTAGCTAGAGCTGATAACTCTGCCAGATTAAACATGGCAGTGGAGTCGGTAGAGACTGCGGAGGAGGAGAACGTCCTTCTGCCCTCTGTAATTACAGCCGACGAAGGAAGGCGTCCGTCTGTCACATCCCACGTCTGTGGGACGTGAGTAGTGGAACAATGAGGGAAGGAACATCCTCAGTCCTCACCATCACTATCAGCACCAGGCCTGGCTGTGTGACACAGTGAAAAGTCAGACTGAATCCTTCTTTAACCTTGTAAAGACCCATGTAAACTAGCTACCTCAGTAACACATTTGACTGCCATGTGGGCTCAAATAAGTCAAGTGGACCAGACAAGTGTGGTTGAAGTGCGTGAGGGTCTGCACATGCATTAGGCATGGGTAAAAGTTATGTTATACAGGCCTCAGATTTTCCTGGAATAAAGTCAAAGCCTACAATTCCCCTACATATGTCTCCATTATAAAGCCCTCCACTGCAATACCATTGGAGCCCAAGATCTGTACTAGCCCTTCCTGCATATTCTAGGTTATATCCATATAGGGAACTATCAAACAGACTGTTGATGATGGAACAGACCAAATCACAGTCAACAGCAACGTTCACACAGGTTATGCAACTTACACTACAGGACAGAATGGGAACGTTCTCCCAAACCAAACCAAATATATTTTGGAGGACAGTGTCTCTCCCTCCCTACCATAGACAGTTTCTATTCCTCTTCATCGGGAGAGGAGACACTACATAAGACCTTTTGAGGGCTCCACCTCGACAACACTCATCTAAGCTTCCATGTAAATACATAAGATGACTTGAGAAGTCAATGTTAAGATCTCTTTTTACCCACTCAGTGGTTAGAGTGTCCGCCCTGAGATTAGAAGGTTGGGAGTTCCATCCCCCACCGAGTCATATCAAAGACTGGGTCCCAATGAATCTCTCCTTGGTACTCAGCATTAAGGAGATAGATTGGTGGTCAAGGCTCATGCAAGGCTACTTACTTATTAGGCAATTGTAGGTCAGAACTCTGAATTGTTTTAAGAGAACAGAATG
>NW_022263069.1:0-86526 GCF_002021735.2 Oncorhynchus kisutch
AGTCCACACCCACTTCCTTTTGTCCACCAAGCCTTCATATCGGCTTAGCCCACTAGGGAAGCTCCCCTATCATTTCCTTGTAACCATAGCTACTGTTGTTTGTTTATGCATTTCTGTGATTGTTTAGTTAGTAGTAAATAAATGATTAAGAGAATTGATGTATGGATTGATTCATATAAAGGCTGGGTTTGTGCAGATACCCAACAATTTATGACATTTGTAACGAGGCTAATGTGAGGTAAAGAATAATTCATTAATTAGAAGACTAATTGATCAGATATTAAAATATCTGAAGTGTTTATTAGGAAAATTATAACTTTGTGATCTGAAGATTTTCCTTGGTTCCCGACTTCCTAGATAATTACATTTACATCCAGGATGTAAACAACCCATTTTATTTTTTATTTAATTTTTATTTCACCTTTATTTAACCAGGTAGGCTAGTTGAGACAAGTTACAGAGTTACACATGGAGTAAACAATTAACAAGTCAATAACACAGCAGAATTTTTTTTTAATATATATATAAAGTCTATATACATTGTGTGCAAAAGGCATGAGGAGGTAGGCGGATAATTACAATTTAGCAGAATTAACACTGGAGTGATAAATGATCAGATGGTCATGTACAGGTAGAGATACTGGTGTGCAAAAGAGCAGAAAAGTAAATAAATAAAAACAGTATGGGGATGAGGGTAGGTAAAAATGGGTGGGCTATTTACCGATAGACTATGTACAGCTGCAGCGATCGGTTAGATGCTCAGATAGCAGATGTTTGAACTTTGTGAGGGAGATAAAAGTCTCCAAACTTCAGCGATTTTTTGCGATTCGTTCCAGTCACAGGCAGCAGAGAACTGGAACGAAAGGCGGCCAAATGAGGTGTTGGCTTTAGGGATGATCAGTGAGATACACCTGCTGGAGCGCGTGCTACGGATGGGTGTTGCCATCGTGACCAGTGAACTGAGATAAGGCCGAGCTTTACCTAGCATGGACTGGTAGATGACCTGGAGACAGTGGGTCTGGCGACGAATATGTAGCCAGGGCCAGCATACAAGTCGCACTGACATTTACTCCTGAGGTGCTGACCTGTTGCACCCTTGACAACTACTGGGATTATTATTATTTGACCATGCTGGTCATTATGAACATTTGAACATCTTGGCCATGTTCTGTTATAATCTACACCCGGCACAGCCAGAAGAGGACTGGCCACCCCTCATAGCCTGGTTCCTCTCTAGGTTTCTTCCTAGGTTTTGGCCTTTCTAGGGAGTTTTTCCTAGCCAATGTGCTTCTACACTTGCATTGCTTGCTGTTTGGGGTTTTAGGCTGGGTTTCTGTACAGCACTTTGAGATATCAGCTGATGTAAGAAGGGCTATATAAATAAATTTGATTTGATTTTGATATCCTGTTGGCGTGTTCTAGCAAACCTCTGATTATTTCCTTTAGGCAACGCCTACTCGGTGAAGCCTACTCAATTTGCCTTTGGATTCCTAAGCAAACGTTGTCCACTCTGTTCATAACAGATTTTAGTTTGAGGAACAGAAAACTATAATTGAGATAAAATGTTTAATCCTTGTGAAAATTTGCCGAATTTCGGCCAAACCCCATCTTCTCCCACTCTCTGCCAGTGGCTTTCCTCTCACTACCATATTTATACATCCAATGAAATATCTGGTCGCATTTGCTCCGTTGCAGTGGTGGAACAGGACATTCCGGGAAGGCGCCCGAAACTGTGTGGTGAAAACGATATATTTTGTGTCCGTTTCACATGTATTACTACAGGTATGTATGTATTAGCACGTTTACACTTTGTAATATCGAAAGAACATGTCATAACGTGCTGGGCAACACATCCTTTATTGTATTATCACGTTTGGTAAAGGTTTTACGTGTTACTTTTGTGTCAAGCCGAGTGAGCATAACTATTTTATAAGTCAAATAGTTAGAGACTTTGGGTTTGCTAATTTCATTTAAAAAATCTAATTATTTGCGATTTTTGAGTTCGTTATTTGTTTTGTGTAAAATTCACGAGATGGTAAAATGGCGGCTCCCCTTCTGTCTACGTCACCTGAATTCAGTGCAGGCAGCGCGGGTTCACTTATTATTATTATTACATGTGTAACAATATTCAGACATTCAGGTGTTTCTATCTTTGTCTGTAATTGTTTCTATAGTGTGAAAATGGGAAATACATTAGATTTTTTTGTGAGGTGAAATAATACAGTGAAGACATGGTTATTCAGGAACATAGTAATAGTGCTGCATAAACTGCATGCTTTATCAGAAGGATAGCTAAATATTTACCAGGAAAGATTCTTAAGCAAACAACCCAAGCATTAATTGTGAGGCAGGTGAACTACTGTTCTGTGAAAATTATTAAAACATTTTTTTTTGACTTAGGTCAAGTCTGAGGTAGGTAACATCAACAGTGAGGACAAACCCAGCCTGCCTCTCTCCTTCCACACTGAGTCCAAACCTACAGTCACTGGGTCCTGATTGTGACAGTGGAGCTCATTTTGCACTGCAGGGTCCAGAGATGGCATCAGTGAAGCTGGAAGACTGCAGTCAAACACTGGAGCTGAATGTCAACATTAAAGATGAAGAAGAGGAGGAGAAGATTGGGAAATCTGTTTATGATGGTAAGAGCAGATTCTATCTTCAGGTTGATTCTATAATTCTGACTCACACATCCCTGAAGAGCTCCAGACTGTTGTTCATTTCAACTTCAAACTGCGTTGAAAGTTGCTGTAGAACTGTGTTTTATTCACTTGGCTATCTGGAGTGTTCAGAGTAGACTTTTTACTCTTTTTTTTTATTTCACCTTTATTTAACCAGGTAGGCTAGTTGAGAACAAGTTCTCATTTACAACTGTGACCTGGTGCAGACTAAAGAATTGAAATAGACAAACTGCCAGTGTTCTGAAGTTCTATGAAATGATCAGGAGAAGTTGGGGTAACACTTTACTGTAGGTGTCCTTAGTCATGTGTAATAAAGCCTTTTATAACACCTATATAACAACAGTAATGAGTAACGGCATACAAACTTATGAAACTAGTTCATAATGGGTGTTTATAGATGACTGTTTATTCTGTTGTCATATGCGCTAATGTCTACTGTTAATAACAACTGGTATTACACGGTCTGCATGACAATTTATGTTCTATTCTATTACATGCTACATAAGTGTCTACATACCAGATGTTATAACGGGTGTTATATAATTGACCAATCTCTTTGTCACATTATAAAATGGGTTGTTTGGATCCTGGATGCTGATTGGTTGATAGCAAGGAGTTATCACCAATATTCATGCATAATGCCTGTTAGCAGTTCCATTAGTTTTACCACATCCACTGTCCCACAGCCCAGCCAGTCAATTTATAAACCTCCCTTGGAAAAAAGCACCTCTGGGTAATATTTCTCCATGCTACTAGCCTATCTGACCTCTGCAACATGTTGCATCTCCACTGTGCCATGCATATGAATGTGACAAGACAATTCATTTATCAGGATCATTCTAATGATATATCCATAGAATTGGCAATAGAAGCAAAGGTAGTAGCTAAAACAAATGAAAATTCACATAGTTTGCTGTCATTTCAGCTGTTTGATGTGATTGTGTGTTAGCTTTAGTTTACTAGCTAGCAAGCAAAGGAGAATATTAGCCTAGCTATCCCATAACTACACTACATGACCAAAAGTATGTGGACACCTGTTCGTCGAACCTCTCATTCCAAAATCATAGGCAGTAATATGGAGTTGGTCCCCCCCTTTGCTGCTATCACAGCCTCCACTGTATTGGGAAGGTGTCGTAGCAATACTATAGGAAGAGCGAGACTAGATTCTTTGTAACAGCTTTATTATAAGATTTGCAAAATGAAGCAATCAACCATCACCAAGAAAGGTTCAGAGTTGAAAGCTTAACAAACATAGTCGGGTCTCTGCTTTTTATGGAGAAGTACATCCTTTCTGTATACGTGGCAGTGAGCAGATAGTATGTATAAGGTCATTAGTTGTCTGTGCAGATTTAAGATAGCACGAGGTTGATAGCCCGAGGTCTCCACCGTCTAACTGTATTCCCAACAGTAAACACTATAATGTGCTTCTTTCTGCAAGTTTCCATACATGTGACTTCCTGTAGATAGTAAACCCACGGGATGTCACATGCTGCGGTTTCACCCAAACGGACCTTAGTTATAGTTTATGGCTGAGTCCCACAAAGACACGTTTGTATCAGGTTAGAAATAACACTAGCATATAACAAGAGACTATTCTTTAAGCAGGTAAACATGGGATAACATGACTAATTATGTCATTTTCCACAACAGAGGCTTTCCACTAGATGTTGGAACATTGCTGAGGGGACTTGCTTCCGTTCAGCCATGAGCATTAGGGAGGTTGGGCACTGATGTTGGGCGATTAGGCCTTGCTCGCAGTCTGTGTTCCAATCCATCCCTAAGGTGTTACATGGGGTTGAGGTCAGGGCTCTGCAGGCCAGTCAAGTTCTTCCACATCGAATTTGACAAACCATTTCTTTATGGACCCCTGCACGGGGGCATTGTGATACTGAAACAGGAAAGGGCCTTCCCCAAACTGTTGCCAAAAATTTGGAAGCACAGAATCGTCTAGAATGTCACTATGCTGTAGTGTTAAGATTTCCCTTGACTGGAGCTACGAGGCTTAGGCTGAACTATGAAAAACAGCCCCATACCATTATTCCTCCTACACCAAGCTTTACAGTTGGCACTACGCATTGGGGCAAGTAGCGTTCTCCTGGCATCCGCCACACCCAGATTTGTCCGTCAGACTGCCAGATGGTGAAGCATGATTTATCACTCCAGAGAATGTGTTTCCACTGCTCCAGAGTCCAATAGAGGCGAGTTTTACATTACTCAGCCGACGCTTGGTATTGTGCATGGTGATCTTAGGCTTGTGTGCGGCTCCTCGGCCATGGAAACCCATTTCGTGAAGCTCCCGAGTAACAGTTCTTGTGCTGACTTTGCTTCCAGAGGCAGTTTGTAACTCGGTAGTGAGTGTTGCAACCCGAGAAGAGGCTATTTTTACTTGTTGGTGATCAAGCCTAGAGGTCACCGATTATGATTTTTCAACACAGATACCGATACCGATTATTGAAGGACCAAAAAAGGGCTGATACCGATTAATCTGACAATATTTTTATTTATTTATTTGTAATAATGACAATTACAACAATACTGAATGAACACTTATTTTAACTTAATGTAATACATCAATAAAATCAATTTAGCCTCAAATAAATATTGAAACATGTTCAATTTGGTGTAAATAATGCAAAAACAAAGTGTTGGAGAAGAAAGTAAAAGTGAAATATGTGCCATGTTTATTTTTAGCTTTATTTAACTAGGCAAGTCAGTTAAGAACAAATTCTTATTTTCAATGACGGACTAGGAACAGTGGGTTAACTGCCTGTTCAGGGGAAGAATGACAGATTTGTACCTTGTCAGCTCGGGGATTTGAACTTACAACCTAGTCCAACGCTCTAACCACTAGGCTACCCTGCCGCCCCAAAGCTAATGTTTAAATTCCTTGCTCATAACATGAGAACATATGAAAGCTGGTGGTTCCTTTTAACATGAGTCTTCAATATTCCCAGGTAAGAGGTTTTAGGTTGTAGTTAATATAGGAATTATAGGACTATTTCTCTCTGTACGATTTGTATTTCATATATCGTTGACTATTGGATGTTCTTAATAGGCAATTTAGTATTGCCAGTGTAACAGTATAGCTTCCGTCCCTCTCCTCGCTCCTACCTGGGCTCGAACCAGGAACACATCGACAACAGCCACCCTCAAAGCAGCATTACCCATGCAGAGCAAGGGGAACAACTACTCCAAGTCTCAGAGCGCGGGACGTTTGAAACGCTATTAGCGCGCAACCCCCTAACTAGTTAGCCTACTTGAACCATCTCTCCCTGGTATGGTAGAGACCAGTGTCTGGCCCTACTGGAACCATCTCTCCCTGGTATGGTAGAGACCAGTGTCTGGCCCTACTGGAGCCATCTCTCCCTGGTATGGTAAAGACCAGTGTCTGGCCCTACTGGAACCATCTCTCCCTGGTATGGTAGAGACCAGTGTCTGGCCCTACTGGAGCCATCTCTCCCTGGTATGGTAAAGACCAGTGTCTGGCCCTACTGGAACCATCTCTCCCTGGTATGGTAGAGACCAGTGTCTGGCCCTACTGGAACCATCTCTCCCTGGTATGGTAGAGACCAGTGTCTGGCCCTACTGGAACCATCTCTCCCTGGTATGGTATAGAACAGAAACATTAACTCATGCTCTGGAATGCTCTTTAGGTTTTATCACCCAGAAGACATCATAAATCTCCTGTCAGTGTTATCTCCCAGAGGTCCAATTTGAGAGAGGAGAGAGAGACACAGAGAGAGAGACACAGACAATAAGCCCAGTAGTATGTCTTTCAAAGTAATGCTGCTGACAGTCACCAGTGAAAGGTAGCTTTGGATCCAGTATACAGTTCCTGTGTAACCTACAATGGATCCAGTATACAGTTCCTGTGTAACCTACAATGGATCCAGTATACAGTTCCTGTGTAACTTACAATGGATCCAGTATTACAGTTCCTTTGTAACCTACAATGGATCCAGTATACAGTTCCTTTGTAACCTACAATGGATCCAGTATATAGTTTCTGTGTAACCTACAATGGATCCAGTATACAGTTCCTGTGTAACCTACAATGGATCCAGTATTACAGTTCCTGTGTAACCTACAATGGATCCAGTATACAGTTCCTCTTTAACCTACAATGGATCCAGTATTACAGTTCCGCTGTAACCTACAATGGATCCAGTATACAGTGAGTTGTAGAGGAAGACATGGTGATCCAACCAAATACATGACACCAGACCTGTTAAATAAATGACTAACCTAGAAAGATCCAGGTACAGTCACTGATACCCAGGAGGCCGAGCAGTACCTCCATGGCACACTTTGTCCCTTTTGGAGAGGTTCCTGTCATCCTAATGCTTCATCCAATACTAACACAATTACCCGTGTTCTCACCTGAGATCTAAGCCAATCACATTCACTTTCCTCTAAGCCAATCACATTCATTTCCCTGACCACACATCCAATCACGTGCATTGACCGGAACCATTACAGTAGAACAGTAATCTAATTTGCCGAAGGCTCAGAAATGGCCCTCTGCTATAACCTCTTTTCTAAACTCATAACGTCGGTAACATAACCTGTGTATTGTTGATTTGATGCCCCATCAATAGGAAGGCAAGGTAATGACATCACCATATTGTTGATTTGATGCCCCATCAATAGGAAGGCATGGTCATGACATCACCATATTGTTACCTACTGTTCACTGCAGGTAGATTGTATGTTGTAATATTCAATGAAATAAAACTTTTAGAATGTGTTGGTGAATTATATTAATCATGCATTTGTCGTGTTGTTGCTACCATTAATGCGATGATGGCTATTAATGTAATAATTACATACCACGGTCAATTATTACGCAGTTAAATTAACCATATAACAATTGATTAAGTAGTAACCTGGGGCACCACGGGAAAAGTTTATTTAACGAGTTACCGTTTCCCAAATTAACTCAAATGTAGATCAGAATATCTCGATATCCTACCCGTCATCATATTAATCAATTATTAATTATTACCTCATCAGTCTCATAATGAATGTTTCAATTAATTATTATTTATTTACTAACTAATGAAATAATCACACATAAATAAATAAACACACACACACAGGATGATTATAGAATACTAACATAATGCAATGAAAGGTCCCTAGTGGACTAACCCGATATGACGGCTTTGTAGACAATGGAAAGAGGTGGGGACAGATAAAGAGCGGGAAAGACAGAATGGACCCTCTACATACAGTTGATAACTACGCTCATGGAAAATATAATACTTTGCATATGAACGGCCGCTCATTCGAAAATAATTGCTACGTACGTATTTACGCTTGTATGTCTTTGTTGTCTCTCTGTTGAAATCGCCGGTCCTTCTGTGGAGAGTAGTTCAACAGAAGACTCTGGTTTGGAACCCAGAGGTCACAATGTCTTTTGTAGTTGTATTAGGCTTTTGTTCTGGAGTGTTCGTTAGAATTGATACTACAGGAGTACCACAATGATGAGAGGAATATGTTCTTCTCCTCTCGTCTTGATGAGAGGAATATGTTCTTCTCCTCTCGTCTTGATGAGAGGAATATGTTCTTCTCCTCTCGTCTTGATGAGAGGAATATGTTCTTCTCCTCTCGTCTTGATGAGAGGAATATGTTCTTCTCCTCTCGTCTTGATGAGAGGAATATGTTCTTCTCCTCTCGTCTTGATGAGAGGAATATGTTCTTTTCCTCTCGTCTTGATGAGAGGAATATGTTCTTCTCCTCTCGTCTTCGGGTTGAGTTTACTAGACTACTTTACATATACAGCTGCAGACTGTGAATGTGTAGTCTAGTCTTCTTCTTTGTTGAACGTTTCAGAGTTTCTAACCATTTCGTACGGTTCAGCTCACGCTGTCGGTCACGCTGTCGGTCACCCTGTCGGTCACGCTGTCGGTCACGCTGGTCTCAATGGTTGATTATTCAGGGTTCAGCTCACGCTGTCGGTCACGCTGGTCTCAAAGGTTGATTATTCAGGGTTCAGCTCACGCTGTCGGTCACGCTGTCGGTCACGCTGGTCTCAATGGTTGATTATTCAGGGTTCAGCTCACGCTGTCGGTCACGCTGGTCTCAAAGGTTGATTATTCAGGGTTCAGCTCACGCTGTCGGTCACGCTGGTCTCAAAGGTTGATTATTCAGGGTTCAGCTCACGCTGTCGGTCACGCTGGTCTCAATGGTTGATTATTCAGGGTTCAGCTCCCGACCATTTTAAATGCCAGTAGCAACCCGGCAATGTACTGGTCTAATAGTTTTAACCATTACCCGACGTCCGGCTTACGTCTGCGTGCTTGGTCTAATGTACATTTAGTTAACGAGTGGTTTTATGCACTCACAAAAGGGGGTGTTCCATGACGCCAAAATAATGTCTGTGCTCTCGCGGGTGTGGTCACTGACTGGGTAGAACTTTCATATGAAAAACTATTCTCATTTAGAAGGCTAACATCACATTTCATCTCCTCACAAATAGTTTCATATTTAATCATATAAGTCTCCCCAACATTTAGATGTGAATCTGATAACTGGGAAATGTACACTTTCAGAGATACAGTTATGTTGTTCTACTGTCCTTAGTGACATCACAAATGCGTAATGAATTGAACAGGATTGTTCTTTAAGGACCCACAGGACCATTCCAAATGATTGGATTACAGAAACATTGTTTCATTATCCAGTCTGTTGATGTTGGGAGTTTGAGGGAGGACTCCCGTTGTTCCACAGAGGTTCTCTCCCTCATTATTGCATGACAAGGAAGAGATAGTTTCTGTAAGGTATTTACGACCGTCATCAAACTGGCCAACTTCACCCCATTCCCCCCTTCCTCTCTGGTGTGGGGGGGGCTCTCTCTGATTGTCACCCAGAAGGGAAAATCATGACACATTGAACTGCATCCATCTATTCTGCCAACAATGTCTTACTGTACATCATGGAATGTTGAGTCAAATGGAATCTGTTTTTAAAACGTCTTATGAAGTGGGTTTTGTAGCATAAACTGTGATTTTTTTTGTATATTTTTGACTGATATAGTGATTGTCTGTTTGTTTTATATCTGCAAAGTAGTGAAAACGCTGTCAGTTCCACTTTAAGTGCACTTTACATTGTGTCATTTAAAGTTTGCACTTGTTTAATGTGAATGAATGTTTTGTTATCAATGTTTAGCTACCTGATCTATTGTAATGACATACTTGGAACAAGAAAAAATAGAATATATATATATTTTTTAAAGGAAGTGCCTTAACTGTCAAGACAATAACTTTTGTCCGTTTCTCTTTATAACTACAGGCCGACTCAGATCAAGTCTAAGGCCAGAAACATCAACAGTGAGGACAAACCCAGCCTGCCTCTCTCCTTCCACACTGAGTCCAAACCTACAGTCACTGGGTCCTGATTGTGACAGAGGAGCCCATTTTGCACTGCAGGATCCAGAGATGACATCAGTGAAGCTGGAAGACTGCAGTCAAACACTGGAGCTGAATGCCAACATTAAAGATGAAGAAGAGGAGGAGAAGATTGGGGAATCTGTTTCTCATGGTAAGAGCAGGTTCTATCTATCTAAGTGTGTTGTTCATTCCAACTTCCCACTGTGCATGAAAAGTTGCAGTAGAACTGTTTCATGATGAACTGTTTCAGTGAGAAGGTAGATGTTATTTCATGCTATTGACACTTGCATGGTTTGACACCAGGATTGGTTTTATTCACCGTGTTTTAAAGTTCTATGAAATGAGTCTATGTAGTTACTAACTATTGTGATAGTGAGTGGAGGATGATATGAAATGAGTCTGTAGTTACTAACTATTGTGATAGTGAGTGGAGGATGATATGAAATGAGTCTGTAGTTACTAACCCTTGTGATAGTGAGTGGAGGATGATATGAAATGAGTCTGTAGTTACTAACCCTTGTGATAGTAAGTGGAGGATGATATGAAATGAGTCTGTGTAGTTACTAACCCTTGTGATAGTGAGTGGAGGATGATATGAAATGAGTCTGTAGTTACTAACCCTTGTGATAGTAAGTGGAGGATGATATGAAATGAGTCTGTAGTTACTAACCCTTGTGATAGTGAGTGGAGGATGATATGAAATGAGTCTGTGTAGTTACTAACCCTTGTGATAGTGAGTGGAGGATGATATGAAATGAGTCTGTAGTTACTAACCCTTGTGATAGTGAGTGGAGGATGATATGAAATGAGTCTGTAGTTACTAACCCTTGTGATAGTGAGTGGAGGATGATATGAAATGAGTCTGTAGTTACTAACCCTTGTGATAGTGAGTGGAGGATGATATGAAATGAGTCTGTAGTTACTAACCCTTGTGATAGTGAGTGGAGGATGATATGAAATGAGTCTGTGTAGTTACTAACCCTTGTGATAGTGAGTGGAGGATGATATGAAATGAGTCTGTAGTTACTAACCCTTGTGATAGTGAGTGGAGGATGATATGAAATGAGTCTGTGTAGTTACTAACCCTTGTGATAGTGAGTGGAGGATGATATGAAATGAGTCTGTGTAGTTACTAACCCTTGTGATAGTGAGTGGAGGATGATATGAAATGAGTCTGTAGTTACTAACCCTTGTGATAGTGAGTGGAGGATGATATGAAATGAGTCTGTGTAGTTACTAACCCTTGTGATAGTGAGTGGAGGATGATATGAAATGAGTCTGTAGTTACTAACCCTTGTGATAGTGAGTGGAGGATGATATGAAATGAGTCTGTGTAGTTACTAACCCTTGTGATAGTGAGTGGAGGATGATATGAAATGAGTCTGTGTAGTTACTAACCCTTGTGATAGTGAGTGGAGGATGATATGAAATGAGTCTGTAGTTACTAACCCTTGTGATAGTGAGTGGAGGATGATATGAAATGAGTCTGTAGTTACTAACCCTTGTGATAGTGAGTGGAGGATGATATGAAATGAGTCTGTGTAGTTACTAACCCTTGTGATAGTGAGTGGAGGATGATATGAAATGAGTCTGTGTAGTTTCTAACCCTTGTGATAGTGAGTGGAGGATGATATGAAATGAGTCTGTGTAGTTACTAACCCTTGTGATAGTGAGTGGAGGATGATATGAAATGAGTCTGTGTAGTTTCTAACCCTTGTGATAGTGAGTGGAGGATGATATGAAATGAGTCTGTAGTTACTAACCCTTGTGATAGTGAGTGGAGGATGATATGAAATGAGTCTGTAGTTACTAACCCTTGTGATAGTGTGTGGAGGATGATATGAAATGAGTCTGTAGTTACTAACCCTTGTGATAGTGAGTGGAGGATGATATGAAATGAGTCTGTAGTTACTAACCCTTGTGATAGTGAGTGGAGGATGATATGAAATGAGTCTGTGGTTACTAACCCTTGTGATAGTGAGTGGAGGATGATATGAAATGAGTCTGTGTAGTTACTAACCCTTGTGATAGTGAGTAGAGGATGATATGAAATGAGTCTGTAGTTACTAACCCTTGTGATAGTGAGTGGAGGATGATATGAAATGAGTCTGTAGTTACTAACCCTTGTGATAGTGAGTGGAGGATGATATGAAATGAGTCTGTAGTTACTAACCCTTGTGATAGTGAGTAGAGGATGATATGAAATGAGTCTGTAGTTACTAACCCTTGTGATAGTGAGTGGAGGATGATATGAAATGAGTCTGTAGTTACTAACCCTTGTGATAGTGAGTGGAGGATGATATGAAATGAGTCTGTGGTTACTAACCCTTGTGATAGTGAGTGGAGGATGATATGAAATGAGTCTGTAGTTACTAACCCTTGTGATAGTGAGTGGAGGATGATATGAAATGAGTCTGTAGTTACTAACCCTTGTGATAGTGAGTGGAGGATGATATGAAATGAGTCTGTAGTTACTAACCCTTGTGATAGTGAGTGGGGGATGATATGAAATGAGTCTGTGTAGTTACTAACCCTTGTGATAGTGAGTGGAGGATGATATGAAATGAGTCTGTAGTTACTAACCCTTGTGATAGTGAGTGGAGGATGATATGAAATGAGTCTGTAGTTACTAACCCTTGTGATAGTGAGTGGAGGATGATATGAAATGAGTCTGTGTAGTTACTAACCCTTGTGATAGTGAGTGGAGGATGATATGAAATGAGTCTGTAGTTACTAACCCTTGTGATAGTGAGTGGAGGATGATATGAAATGAGTCTGTGTAGTTACTAACCCTTGTGATAGTGAGTGGAGGATGATATGAAATGAGTCTGTAGTTACTAACCCTTGTGATAGTGAGAGGAGGATGATATGAAATGAGTCTGTAGTTTCTAACCCTTGTGATAGTGAGTGGAGGATGATATGAAATGAGTCTGTAGTTACTAACCCTTGTGATAGTGAGTGGAGGATGATATGAAATGAGTCTGTAGTTACTAACCCTTGTGATAGTGAGTGGAGGATGATATGAAATGAGTCTGTGTAGTTACTAACCCTTGTGATAGTGAGTGGAGGATGATATGAAATGAGTCTGTAGTTACTAACCCTTGTGATAGTGAGTGGAGGATGATATGAAATGAGTCTGTGTAGTTACTAACCCTTGTGATAGTGAGTGGAGGATGATATGAAATGAGTCTGTGTAGTTACTAACCCTTGTGATAGTGAGTGGAGGATGATATGAAATGAGTCTGTAGTTTCTAACCCTTGTGATAGTGAGTGGGGGATGATATGAAATGAGTCTGTAGTTACTAACCCTTGTGATAGTGAGTGGAGGATGATATGAAATGAGTCTGTAGTTACTAACCCTTGTGATAGTGAGTGGAGGATGATATGAAATGAGTCTGTGTAGTTACTAACCCTTGTGATAGTGAGTGGAGGATGATATGAAATGAGTCTGTGTAGTTACTAACCCTTGTGATAGTGAGAGGAGGATGATATGGCTCATTATTTTAGAGTAGTTGTATTCCCCCTTTGTATTGTACAGTATACTTACTTACAGTGCCTTCAGAAAGTATTCATACCCCTTGACTTATTCCACATTTTGTTATGTTACATCCCAAATTCAAAATGGATTAAATTTATATTTTTTCTGAGCCATCTGCACACACAATACCCTAGGGAAATGACAGACAAAACATGTTTTTTTAAATGTAAATAGAGAAATATCTAATTTACGTAAGTATTCACACCCCTGGGTCAATACTTTATAGAAGCACCATTGGCAGTGATTACAGCTTTGAGTCTTTCTGGGTAAATCTCTAAGAGCTTAGCACACCTGGATGATACAATATTTGCACATTTATTCTTTTAAAAATTTAAAGCTCTCTTAAGTTGGTTGATCATTGCTAGACAGACATTTTCAAGTCTTGCCATAGATTTTCAGGCCGATTTAAGTCAAAACTGTGACTAGGCCACTCTGGAACATTCAATGTTGTCTTGGTAAGCAACTCCAGTGTATATTTGGCCTTATGTTTTAGGTTATTGGTTATCGTCCTGCTGAAAGGTGAATTGGTCTTCCAGTGTCTGTTGGAAAGCAGACTGAACCAGGTTTTCCTCTAGGAGTTTTCCAGTGCTTAGCTCTATTTAGTTTAATTTTATATCCCCAAATTAACATCCAAGTCCTTGCCGATGACAAGCATACCCATAACATGATGCAGCTACCACCATGTGAAGAGTGAAGAGTGGTACTCCGTGATGTGTTGTGTTGGATTGGCCTCTTCTCCGGGAACTGAGTTGGGAAGGACGCCTGTATCTTTGGAGTAACTGGGTCTATTGATACATCATCGAAAGTGAAATGCTCAAGGGGATATTCAATGTCTTTTATTAAAACATTTACCCTTCTACCAATAGGTGCCCTTCTTTGTGAGGCATTAGAAAAACTCCCTGGTCTTTGTGGTTGAATCTATGTTTGAAATATACTGCTTGACTGAGGAACCTTACAGACAATTGTATGTGTGGGTTACAGAGATGAGGTAGTGTGGTGGAATATTCTATTCAAGTATTAGACTTGGTCATTTCTTTTAAAAAATCTTATTTTTTTATATTGATTCATTATTGCCATAATGACACCAGTCAGCCCAACAGTCTTGACTGTTGAGCTGAGCAGCCTAACCGATAATGATAAAACCGAGACCTTTTATAGGACTTAAAAATGCTAAGTCAGGCTGGTTCCAACTCCCATAAGCAACCTTGGTTATTTACACAGGATGGTGTTCTACCCCCAACCCGGCTTAGTTTCCCAGATGCCAGGAAGATGAGACAATGAGGCATTGTTCTGAACTCTTCCAGGCTCTATCTCGGGTCACACACACCACATATTGTCTATGGAATGACAGCTTTAGGTAATTATCATCACCAAGTCATTGTCAGCCCAAGCTATCTAGCAAAAACCCATTTCCTTGACCCTACGCCCAGACTAACTGCAGGAAGCTAGACTGGAAACCATCTCTTTATTAGTTGCCAGCCCATGCTTCAAAAAGACTCCTCTCAGTTAACACAGAAAGGGAGAGAGAGAGAGTCCTAAGAACCTTACTCAGACCATCCCATTCTCACCACATCCCTCTCTGACATCATCACTCTGCGCCATTAGGATTTATTTAATAAAACTACCATTTGGTGCTTAAATGTAACAATCTTGTAATCCTGCTACCACAGTAGTCATTCAAAATGAATTTTAAACACTATTATTGCACACAGAGTGAGTCCACGCTGCTTATGTGACTTGTTATGCAACATTTTAGGCTTGCCGTAACAAAGATTGAATACTTATTGACTCGAGATTTCCACTTTTCATTTTAAATTAATTTGTAAACATTCAGAAAAACTTAATTCCACTGGCGTTATGGGGTACTCCACTGGCGTTATGGGGTACTCCACTGGTGTTATGGAGTATTCCACTGACGTTATGGGGTATTCCACTGGCGTTATGGGGTACTCCACTGGCGTTATGGGGTACTCCACTGGCGTTATGGGGTACTCCACTGGCGTTATGGGGTACTCCACTGGCGTTGTGGGGTAAGGACTAAACACTTTTCGGGCCTACCACTTTCTGTCCTGATCGGTCCTCCAACTGGTGGTTTAGAATCTACAGATGTGGTATTCATATTCAGATGCTACATAGTCGTAGTAGAATTCATGTTGGTACAACGATATCCAATATCTAGTCATGTATCCATGTGTGTGGTATTGTGTGTAGGCCAATGACATAAATCCTCAAATGTAATCCTTTTAAAATTCAGGCTGAAACACAACAAAACGTAGAAAAGGTCAAGGGGTGTGAATACTTTCTGAACACACTGTATATGAAGTCGTATGTATGTCTCACTGACTGGTTCTTCTGATGTTGTTCACACAGGAGACCACGGTGAGACATTCTCTACATCCAGAGAGCAACAGCAGGAAGATCACAGAGCTAAGAGGTCTCACCACTGCCCACATTGTGAGGAGATTTTCCCATTTCTATCAAAGCTAAAAATACACCTAAAACTACATACAGGAGAGAATCCGTATTCCTGCACTAACTGTGGAAAGAGATTCACAACATCACAATCTCTGACAGTTCATCAGAGAGTGCACACTGGAGAGAAGCCTTACTCTTGCTCTTTATGTGGGAAGAGGTTCTCTCAACAGATCCACTTACAAACACACCAACATGTACATACAGGAGTGAAGCCATACTCCTGCTCTGAGTGTGGGAAGAGGTTCTCTCAACAGTTCCACTTACAAATACACCAACATGTACATACAGGAGTGAAGCCATACTCCTGCTCTGACTGTGGGAAGACTTTCTCCCGATTGGATACCTTAAAAACACATGAACGTATACATACAGGAAATAATCCGTATTCCTGTACTGACTGCGGGAAGACTTTCTCCCGATTGGATACCTTTAAAATACATGAACGTATACATACAGGAGAGAATCCATATTCCTGTACTGACTGCGGGAAGAGCTTCACAACGTCAGGGACGCTGATAATTCATCAGAGAGTGCACACTGGAGAGAAACCTTACTCCTGCTCTGACTGTGGGAAGAGGTTCTCTCAACATATCCACTTACAAAAACACAAACGTCTACATACAGGAGAGAAGCCTTACTGCTGCTCTGACTGTGGGAAGAGTTTCTCTCAACAGAACCACTTCAGATCTCACCAGCGAATACATACAGGAGAGAAGCCTTACTGCTGCTCTGAATGTGGGAAGAGTTTCATCCGATTGGAAATATTAAAATGCCACCAGCGAATACATACAGGAGAGAAGCCTTACTGCTGCTCTGACTGTGGGAAGAGTTTCTCACAACTGGGCAACTTAAAAACACACCAACTTATACATAAAGGAGAGAAGCCTTACTCCTGCTCTGACTGTGGTAAGTGCTTCACAACATCAACTGATGTAAAAGTTCATAAAAGAGCACACACAGGAGAGAAGCCTTACTACTGCTCTGACTGTGGTAAGAGTTTTGCCAGATTGTATACCTTAAAAACACATCAATGTATACATAAAGGGGAGAAGCAAAATCAGTTCTCTCAGACCAACTAAGATTAAAGTCATTGCATCACTTAATTCTCAAGAAAGCATAGCACACTATTGTAATCCTATTGTTTCTCATTGTGAGAGAACTGTGCAGAGGAAAGGGAGCGTTATAGAATGTTAGCCTCTCTTTACTTTACTGATCAGTGTGCACCTGGTCAGTTTTGATGTGTTTTGTTAGCCTCTACTTTACATATATTGAGAGGACTTTGGATTTGCCCTTAGGGTTGAATATCCTCTGTGAGGTTGGTTGACTGGGTGGTATTGCTTTCCTCTGCATTTTTCTGTGAGGAAAGAGATACAACATGTATCAGATAGAGATGGTGTGATGATCAGTTTTCTGTGGGAATGAGTTAGTAGACACAACATGTATCAGATAGAGATGGTGTGATGATCATTTTTCACCATAATTTTGGGTGGATTGTTTTAGCTATTAAAGGACTATTTGTTTAATTATATACAGTTTATGAAACAACTACATGTGTTTTATTCAATTGTATTTAAAAACTAGATGAGTTATTTTCATCATTGATGATGGATATGTTTAGGTTACTCTATTGAAGCCAACTTCATTGACATGCCAATAAAAAGTAAATGAATTTGTAAATGAATTTGTACTGGTCAAACTCTTCTTTTATAGTTAGTTCTTTTATATTATATCTAACAGTATGAATGGTTCTTATGGTTGTATTCAGTTCTTCATATTAGATCTGACAGTATGAATGGTTCTTATGGTTGTATTCAGTTCTTCATATTAGATCTGACAGTATGAATGGTTCTTATGGTTGTATTCAGTTCTTCATATTAGATCTGACAGTATGAATGGTTCTTATGGTTGTATTCAGTTCTTCATATTAGATCTGACAGTATGAATGGTTCTTATGGGCTGAGTGCCTGGAGTGTTTTGGTATGACTACAGATAGGCGATCTCAAGGATTGAACCACATGTCTCTATCACACTCCAGCCCAGAAGGTGGCAGCAATGCACAGTTAATGTTGGTTTGCGCACTACAAATAAAGACCATAAAAGAAGACTGCATACTTAGTGACCTCACCACCTCCCCATGCAGGAAAACAATGTATGTGCATTCAGTGTCTGCACACAATTAAACTTTAGTTTAGTTCTTAGTACTTTTAATTTAACACCGATGTCAGATTTTGGTTTGTCTCTAGTGATGGAGAATCAAATCTTCCGACCCTCGTCCTGGAGATCTACTGTCCTGTAGGTGTTCAGTCCGACCCTCTTCCTGGAGATCTACTGTCCTGTAGGTGTTCAGTCCCACCCTCTTCCTGGAAATCTACTGTCCTGTAGGTGTTCAGTCCGACCCTCTTCCTGGCGATCTTCCTGGTTTATCCACTTGTCCTTCAGACAAGGAGGTGACTAAACATGTGTTGTTTGGTGCAAGAAATCACTTTAGAAAACAAAATACGTTATTATTCCCATATCATTATCATAAAGAATGGGATTAATTATGCTACCCTCTGCCTATTGGCTACTTGGCTTATTCAAGACCTTCTCCAAATACAACAGTGCCCCTTTAAGAGGTTTAAAAAAAAAAAAAGCTTTTTACCTTACTGGCTTTTCAAAGATGGCTAGAAATGCAGACATTTTGTGCTCTTGTAAGAAGCAACCAGTCCCCCATTGTTGACTAGAAATGATCTATAACTGGGATAATAACTCACTAACTACCAAAGATTATGAACAAAGGTGCACAGCTGGCTACATGCAGCTCTCGCTTTGATCTCAAAACAAGCACATCTACTTGTGACCACTCATACTGTAAACACAGTCCAGTTCAAAGTGAATGGCAGATCCATATATGACAATGGGCTATTTGCATTTAGGGCTACAGCAGCTCTGATTGGTGATGGCGCAACGGTCTGTGTAGAGTAATGACCTGAATCTTGTCTGTCAATGCAATAGAATCCTACTCCAATGCGTTCTGTCTTCAATAACATTTATTACACAGTTTATCATACTAAAAGTCTTTGCATAGTTTGTTTTGATTGGGTATGTTACATTGAAATGGCTAATATTGCGTTGATTCGAGCACAATTCCCACAGTAGAGTGAAACGTTGATAGTGTCAACTAAAGGGGGGAAAACTCTGGAAAGTTGAGTGAAGTTCAATCTTGTGCTTCTCTGCGCTGGCTGACATTTGCCCGAGCAGTCGCACAGATTAGAGGGAACATTGTGCCTTAATAATTCATCTCAAGATAGAACATTTATAATAGTCAGTGACAGTGACCTGCTAAGCAGGTCTAGGATGAAGGGAATGCACAGTGAAAACTACATTTATATTGTATTTATTTGGAACTAAGGCAGATGTAATCACCAAAGTCTGAAAAATCACTAATTAAATCAATCAATATTACGGTCTGTTGAGCTGTATCTGAACAGCCAATCATGTGTATTGCTTCGCCTCAGGTGAGGTGACATCAGCAAGAAATACAGATAAGAATAAGAAATAAAAGCAACAAGTAATTAAAGAGCAGTAAAATAACATGTGCAGGGGAACCAGTTAGTTGAGGTAATATGGACAAGGTGGAGTTAAAATGACTGCATAGATGATAACAACAGAGAGTAGCAGCAGTGTAAAATAGGGAGGAGGGGGGGGGGGTGCAATGCAAATAGTCTGGGTCGCCATTTGATTAGGTATTCAGGAGTCTTATGGCTTGGGGGTAGAAGCTGTTAAGAAGCCTCTTGGACTCAGAACTCTGGTACTGCTTGCAGTGAGGTAGCAGAGAGAACAGTCTATGACGAGGGTTGCTGGAGATAGTGGACAGAAGGTTGAAGATCTAACATTGTTTCAAAGGTACAAATTCAACATATATTCAACCTATTTATACAAGGTTTAACTATGTTGAAAATTGGTTAATCCTGTAGTTGTAATCTCAAAACAACTGTTTTTGCAAATTCAATGTACAGTATTCTACAAGTCACAATACGTTGACAAATTATGTTGAAACAACGTTGATTCAACCCATTTGTGCCCAGTTTGTGCTGTGTTTTGTTAGCTTCTACTGAAAAGATATTGAGATGACCTTGGATAAGCCCTTAGGGTTGAATACCCTCTGGCTTCTCACATTGAAACAATTTGTAGTGAGAACCAATATAGATAATTAGATATGATATTGATTTTGTTTGATATAGATATGAGCAAGGCATATTGTGATATCGGTTTATCCTTGCTGTTAACCTACACTTTTATGTATAGTAGAACAGCCTTCGCTCAAAACCTTCTCAATGTAGCAACAACCACTTGACCACGGGCATTCAATTGATTCCTATTGTGTTCAAACTGTTGAGGTATGTTAGACACCCAGAACAATCACACTTGGCCCAACCAGCATCCAGCATCAGTTTTCTGGACTTCACAAAGCCATGGAAGTGAAGTGTAGACAGTTGCATTGTTATTCATTGAAATAGGCTGCTGAGGCTGCTGAGAGGAGGACAGTTCATAATAATGGCTGGAACGGAGCGAATGGAACAGCATCAAACACCTGGAAACCATGTGTTTGATGTATTTGATACCATTCCAACCATTACCATCAGCCTGGCCTCCCCAATTAAAGTGCCACCACCCTCCTGAGTTTGGTATCGATATCAGTTTGAAAAAATCCTAATGTTATGGAGTTTTGTTTTCCATGTTGTTGCCTGTCAGACTACATTAAAACAATGTAATCTGACAGTGGACTGGGTGGTACTGCTTCCCTCTGCAGTTTTCTGTGGGAATGAGTTAGTAGATACAACGTGTATCAGATAGAGATGGTGTGATGGTCAGTTCTCTGTGGGAATGAGTTGGTAGACACAACATGTATCAGATAGAGATGGTGTGATCAGTTTTCACCACTTGTTTGGGATAATTTTTTTCTACTAAATGACTATTTCTTTAATGATAAACAGCTATATATATTGTCTTATCAAAACTAGATGTGTTATTTTAGTCATTAATAATAAATGTGTTTGGAAAATCACATTCAAGCCTAATAAATTGATCTGCCAATGAAAAATCAAGTTTGTATATGAATTTATTCTGAATGAACTCTTCTCTTTTGTCTAATGAATTACAAAAAAAGTGTTTCAAGTGAAATATTTACTGTTTTTCTGAAGCTGAACAAGACAGGAAGTTGAAAGGAGCATCACAAAGCTAAATCTGACCTATTCACTAACATGTTATGTCAGCATAAGCAGCTGTGAGACCTGCTAGAGTACTGCAACTTTATTGATCTACTGAATCATTGTAGTTTTGGGGGTAACTTTACAGTAAATATAATGCTTTTGTTTAATTATTGGAATTCAAAAGAATATATATTTGTATTTATCTACACAATACATGTCATGACATCTCTACACATTGGGACAAGCCAATTTGCAAGTCAACAATATTCTCTAAATCAAATCAGTGATGACTGTTTAACAGTCTTATGGCCTGGAGATAGAAGCGGTTTCATTTTCTCTGTCCCAGCTTTGATGCACCTGTACTGTCTCCGCCTGATGGTAGCAGGGTGAACAGGCCGTGGCTCGGGTGGCTGAGGTTCTTGATGATCTTCTTAGCCTTCCACAGAGATCATCTACAATACATATGTAATGGATTGAAAACCTTAGACACTAAAACATACACTGCTTTCGTTTTCTTGAACCAAAGTTTATTTGTCGAGATAATCAATCTCACTTTTATATTCTACATGGTTTAGTAGTAGTTAGTCCATCAGTCCAATAATGTCGCTGTTGCACTGTGGTAGTGGGAGGACAGGAAGTTCCGGGTTGGCGCCCACCATTCTTCGGAATAAAGAAAACGTCAGAACTGTGTTGTCAGTTTATCGTTATTACTACAGGTATGTAACAGCACGTTTAACTGTCTAACATCGAAATAACCTCATAACGTGTTAGATAACACATCCGTCAAGGTAGGATCACGTTTGGGAAAGGTTTTGTCTTGTTTTTCTGTGAAGAACGTGATAAAATACTATTTTACAAGCACACACGTTTTCATTTGTGAGGCTTTCGTATATAGCTCAGTGTGTTTCGCCTGGGGATTTCAGTACGAAACGTTTTGGATAGTTGCAGATAGAAATCCTCTGAATAGAACAACTGACATGATTCCTTAGAATCAGAGCCATGTTTGTTCTACATAATGCATTTATATCTGATCGTGGCCAACGTCTCCGTCCTCCCCGCTTGTCCCTACCTATTTGAAGATAGCCACAATAACGATTAGCCACAATAACGATTAGCCACAATAGTGGAATTTGCGTTTCGACCTCAAAATAAAAGTCCCAAATGAAAGTGATACAAACGCATAGAAAATAGTGGAATCATGCCATATTTGGACTAGAAACGCTAAACATGGTTGGAATGTTACTTAATTAAAAATGAATTACAATAATGAATTAATTTGAGAATAAACAGAAAAAACGGTTGAAATCCCACTGTGGATGTATTAGACGCATAATTGCATTGGGGACATTTTTCTACGAACTTATGAAACTGGTTGGATTGTGCACCCATATAACGGGTGACACCCACAGAATACAATTACCAAGAGTTAACACATATTAATGTCTTAGCTCTTATTGCAGGACTTTGACTGAATACTCACCTTCCCAGTCAGTCTAGTACAGGGGTTCTCCAGTACTATTTGAGACATGACACATTTCCTAGGTGGCAAAGGTCTAGATGGATATTGTCATTTATTGTCGTTGTAACAAACTCCCAACTTGCAATTGTTCAAACTGTTCACAACCCTCTTGTTGGCGGAGAGAACATTTAGCAGTTTTAATGCTAATATCCCACAATTCTACACATTAGGATGGGGCTGAGATTTGTTCTCTTTTTTAAAGTTAATTTCCTACAGTTCTACACGTTTCCATGTCTTATGTGTGTTTATATGATACCAGGGGTCGAAGCCCAACCAAAAAAGTATTATATATATATATATATATCAATTATTAATTATTATATATATTATGGGTCCCGTGGTCCGTATTGACCCACTCTGGATCCGGACCGAGGTCCGTATTGACCCACTCTGGATCCGGACCGTGGTCCGTATTGACCCACTCTGGATCCGGACCGTGGTCCGTATTGACCCATTCTGGATCCGGACCGAGGTCCGTATTGACCCACTCTGGATCCGGACCGAGGTCCGTATTGACCCATTCTGGATCCGGACCGAGGTCCGTATTGACCCACTCTGGATCCGGACCGAGGTCCGTATTGACCCATTCTGGATCCGGACCGAGGTCCGTATTGACCCATTCTGGATCCGGACCGTGGTCCGTATTGACCCATTCTGGATACGGACCGAGGTCCGTATTGACCCACTCTGGATCCGGACCGAGGTCCGTATTGACCCACTCTGGATCCGGACCGAGGTCCGTATTGACCCACTCTGGATCCGGACCGAGGTCCGTATTGACCCACTCTGGATCCGGACCGAGGTCCGTATTGACCCACTCTGGATCCGGACCGAGGTCCGTATTGACCCATTCTGGATCTGGACCGAGGTCCGTATTGACCCATTCTGGATCCGGACCGAGGTCCGTATTGACCCACTCTGGATCCGGACCGTGGTGCGTATTGACCCATTCTGGATCCGGACCGTGGTGCGTATTGACCCATTCTGGATCCGGACCGAGGTCCGTATTGACCCATTCTGGATCCGGACCGTGGTCCGTATTGACCCACTCTGGATCCGGACCGAGGTCCGTATTGACCCACTCTGGATCCGGACCGAGGTCCGTATTGACCCACTCTGGATCCGGACCGAGGTCCGTATTGACCCACTCTGGATCCGGACCGAGGTCCGTATTGACCCACTCTGGATCCGGACCGTGGTGCGTATTGACCCATTCTGGATCCGGACCGTGGTGCGTATTGACCCACTCTGGATCCGGACCGAGGTCCGTATTGACCCATTCTGGATCCGGACCGTGGTGCGTATTGACCCATTCTGGATCCGGACCGTGGTGCGTATTGACCCACTCTGGATCCGGACCGAGGTCCGTATTGACCCATTCTGGATCCGGACCGTGGTGCGTATTGACCCATTCTGGATACGGACCGTGGTCCGTAATGACCCGCTCTGGATCCGGACCGCCAACAAGGATCTATCTGCTAGATAACAAGGTAGAACAGTTGAATTGTTATGAACACACCCTGTTTGAAAAGCTTGTTAGCCTGTCAACTTTGTTCAGATGTTAAATCAAGTGGCCAACCTTATTTCTCAGAATGAGAACAAGTTGCCAATACTTTATATAATTGTGTTTTTATGCTTATTACACATTTATAAAACACAGACTGGGCATCTGGTATGATGGTCTTTGACTAAAATACTGCTAGCGGTACCAATGCCGCATGAGATAAACTGAGCATTCATTTTCTAGAATCAATGTTCATTGATACTCTCATTTTAGTAGTGTAGCTCTGCTCTCAATCTGAGTAGTTGAGACATAAAAAGGGTTTTGATAGAAAAGGTAACTTCTCTATTACAGTAAAATAATGTTTCAATGTGTTTTGGTGTCAATATGAACCAGTCTTTTGGACCAAACCACAAATGCAAATAGCTAGTTGAAACCGCTTGACAGAGGGGCAGCGCAAAATTGTCCCAGCATCGTCCGGGTTTGGCTGTCATTGTAAATAATAATTTGTTCTTAACCGACTTGCCTAGTTAAATAAAGGTAAAAAAAAATAAAAAAAAATAGGTAGATGTGGTCTCGCAACTTTCCTGACGTGAACGGTAGGGGCTTGGTGTGTTTGGATATCCTAGAGGAAGAGGCGAAGCGAGAGAATTCACTCTCACAAATAATCTGTCCAAAATAAGGCCAATGCTTTTCTATGGGCCTGCTTTGGACCTAAAGCTTATCCCTTGCCTTCCCGCCTTTGGGACACCGACTCCCATTGTCAGGGCGGAGACGTGCATCTCGTCATTATATACAGATCTCTGGTGTAAATGGGAAGGTGCACACGACGGCGACAAGACCAAAAATACAACATGACAACAAGCCGACATAAACGCTCATAAAAATGAAAAATAACAAAGCCTTGCAATACAGGCATATGGAATATAGCGCAAAAACAAATTCATATTCATTCGATATGTTTACTCCAGTAATGCAGGTGGCGCTAACTCGTCAGCGTCAACGGACTTCAGTTCAGACAAAGTGGGTGATTGAGAGACAGCATTTCAAGGTCGCTCTACTGTTTTGAAGCTGAATGTGTAGTAGAATTTCAACACATTCAGTTTCTATCTTTATCTATAATTGTTACTATGGTGTGAACGGGAAATCCTGTTGTTTTTTGAGTGAAATAATACAGTGAAGACAAGGGTATTCAGGAAGATAGCACATAGTGCTGCCTGAAACATACTGCAACCTTGTACTAAATGGTTTTTGAGACATTTATGTGAATTTAGGAAATCTACTATAGATTAAGTGCACTTATGTTGTGTAAATTTGTGCACTTGTGTCTAATGTGAATGAATGTTTAGTTGTGAATACTTAACTACCTGATCTGTTGAAATGAGATAATTGAACAAGAAAAAATATAATATATTTTTAGAGAATAAAGTGCCTTAACTGTCAAGACAATAACTTTTGTGTCCGTTTCTCTTTATAACTACAGGCCGACTCAGATTAAGTCTGAGGTTTGTAACATCAACAGTGAGGACAAACCCAGCCTGCCTCTCTCCTTCCACACTGAGTCCAAACATACAGTCACTGGGTCCTGATTGTGACAGTGGAGCCCAGTTTGCTCTGCAGGATCCAGAGATGACATCAGTGAAGCTGGAAGACTGCAGTCAAACACTGGAGCTGAATGTCAACATTAAAGATGAAGAAGAGGAGGAGAAGATTGGGAAATCTGTTTATCACGATAAAGGCAGGTTCTATCTTACTAAGTTATGACCCAGTCTATTGCTATTGTAAATTCTGTAATTCTGCCATCACATCCCTGAAGAACATCAGACTGTACAACAAAGCTTGTGTTGTTCTTTCCAACACCAGTATTGTCAGCATTTATTCAATTCACTGGGTTATCTGGAGTCTGCGAGCGTGGACTAAAGAAGTGAAGTAGACAAACTGCCAGTGTTTTAAAGTTCAATTAAATGAGTCTGTGTAGTTACTAACCCTTGTGATAGTGATGGAGGATGATATGCCTCATAATTTTCACTCTCAGCTGTTGTCCACTTTTAGAATGGTTGTATTTCCCTTTTGTATTGGACAGTATAGAGCCTTCAGAAAGTATTCATACCCCTTGACTTATTACACATTGTTGTTACAGCCTAAATTCAAAATGGATGAAATTGATATTTAATATACCCAATACCCCATAATGACATACATAATGGCAGCGATTACAGCTGTGAGTCTTTCTGGGTAAGTCTCTAAGAACTTTGCACACCTAGATGGTACAATGTTGTACAAATTCTTTAAGCTCTGTCAAGTTGGTTGTTGATCTTTGCTAGACAGACATTTTCAAGTCTTGCCATAGATTTTCAAGCTGATTTAAGTCAAAACTATAACTAGGCCACTCAGGAACATTCAATATTGTCTTGGTAAGTAACTCCAGTGTATATTTGGTCTTGTTTTTTAGGTTGTTGCCCTTCTGAAATGTCAATTTGTTTCCCAGTGTCTGTTGGAAAGCAGACTGAACCAGCTATTCCTCTAGGATTTTGCCTGTGCTTAGCTCTATTCCGTTTCTTTTTATCCCCACCAAAAAACGTTCAAGTCCTTGCTGATGACAAGCACACCCATAACATGATGCAGCGACCACTATGTGTAGAGTGGGACTCTTGATGTGTTGTGTTGGATTTGCCCCAAACATAACGCTTTGTATTCAGGATATGAATATGGTTGCATCACTGCCTGGTATGGCAACTGCTCGGCCTCCGACCGCAAGGCACTAGAGAGGGTAGTGCGAACGGCCCAGTACATCACTGGGGCCAAGCTTCCTGCCATCCAAGACCTCTATACCAGGCGGTGTCAGGGAAGGCCTTAAAAATTGTCAGACTCCAGCAACCCTCGTCATAGACTGTTCTCTCTGCAACCTCATTGCAAGCAGTACCGGAGTGCCGAGTCTAAGTCCAATAGGCTTCTTAACAGCTTCTACCCCCAAGCCATAAGACTCCTGAATACCTAATCAAATGGCGACCCAGACTATTTGCATTGCACCCCCCCCCCCTCCTCCCTATTTTACACTGCTGCTACTCTCTGTTGTTATCATCTATGCAGTCATTTTAACTCCACCTTGTCCATATTACCTCAACTAACCGGTTCCCCTGCACATGTTATTTTACTGCTCTTTAATTACTTGTTACTTTTATTTCTTATTCTTATCTGTATTTTTTTTAACTGCATTGTTGGTTTGGGGCTCGTAAGTTGTATTCGGCGCACATGTGACGAATGAAATTTGAATTATTTTTGACAAGTTTTTTGCAGTTTTACTGCCATTCTCCTGCTCAAACAGGATGCATGTTTTGGAATATTTTAATTCTGTACAGCTTTGCTTCTTTTCTCTCTGTTATTGATGTTAGTATTGTGGAGTAACTACAAAGTTGTTGATCCATCCTCAATCTAACTGTTTTAAAGTCACCAGTGGCCTCATGGTGAAATCCCTGAGCAGTTTCCCTCCTCTCCGGCAACTGAGTTAGGAAGGACGCCTGTATCTTTGTAGTGACTGGGTGTATTGATACACCATCCAGAGTTAATTTAATAACTACACCATCCTCAAGGGGATAGTCAATGTCTTTTATCAAATGTTTTACCCATCTACTAGTAGGTGCCCTTCCTTGTGAGGCATTAGAAAATGTCCCTGGTCTTTATGGTTGAATCAGTGTTTGAAATTCACTACTTGACTGAGGGACCTTTACAGATAATTGTATTTGTGGGTTACAGTGATGAGGTAGTCATTCAGAAATCATGATAACCATTATTATTGCACACAGAGTGAGACCATGTGACTTGTTAAGCTTGCCATAACAATGGGGTTGAATACTTATTGACTCAACGTTATGGGGTACTCCACTGGCGTTATGGGGTACTCCACTGGTGTTATGGGGTACTCAACTGGCATTATGGGGTACTCAACTGGCGTTATGGGGGTAATAAACTGGCGTTATGGGGGTAATAAACTGGCGTTATGGGGGTAATAAACTGGCGTTATGGGGTACTCCGCTGGCGTTATGGGGTACTCCGCTGGCGTTATGGGGTACTCCGCTGGCGTTATGGGGTACTCCGCTGGCGTTATGGGGTAAAGACTAAACAGTTTACAGGCCTGCCATATATAACACTTTCTGGCCAACTGGTGGTTTAGTTCCATCTGTCCTCCAACTGGTGGTTTAGTTCCATCTGTCCTCCAACTGGTGGTTTAGTTCCATCTGTCCTCCAACTGGTGGTTTAGTTCCATCTGTCCTCCAACTGGTGGTTTAGTTCCATCTGTCCTCCAACTGGTGGTTTAGTTCCATCTGTCCTCCAACTGGTGGTTTAGTTCCATCTGTCCTCCAACTGGTGGTTTAGTTCCATCTGTCCTCCAACTGGTGGTTTAGTTCCATCTGTCCTCCAACTGGTGGTTTAGTTCCATCTGTCCTCCAACTGGTGGTTTAGTTCCATCTGTCCTCCAACTGGTGGTTTAGTTCCATCTGTCCTCCAACTGGTGGTTTAGTTCCATCTGTCCTCCAACTGGTGGTTTAGTTCCATCTGTCCTCCAACTGGTGGTTTAGAATCTACAGATGTGGTTTTCATATTCAGATGGTAAATAGTCATAGTAGAATTCATGTTGGTACAACAATATCCAATATCTAGTCATGTATCCATGCCCTTATATGTGTGTGGTATTGTGTGTAGGCCAATGATACAATCTCAATTTAATCCATTTAAAATTCAGGCTGAAACACAACACAATGTAGAAAAGGTCAAGGGATGTGAATACTTTCTGAACACACTGTTAATGAAGTCATATGTATATCTCACTGACTGGTTCTTCTGATGTTGTTCACACAGGAGACCATGTTGAGACCTTCTCTACATCCAGAGAGAAACAGCAGGAAGATCACAGAGCTAAGAGGTCTCACCACTGCCCACATTGTGAGGAGATTTTCCCATTTCTATCAAAGCTAAAAATACACCTAAAAATGCAAAGAGGAGATATTCTGTATTCCTGTACTGACTGTGAGAAGAGATTCACAACATCAAGGGCTCTGACAGTTCATCAGAGAGAGCACACTGGAGAAAAGTCTTACTCCTGCACTGACTGTGGGAAATGCTTCAATAGATCATCTAAATTAACCATTCATCAGAGAGTGCACACAGGAGAGAAGCCTTACTCCTGCTCGGACTGTGGATCGAGTTTCTCCCAATATGGCCACTTAAAATCACACCAACGTATACACACCGGAGAGAAGCCATACTTCTGCGCTGACTGTGGGAATAGCTTCACAACATCGAGGGCTCTGACAATTCATCAGAGAGTGCACACTGGAGAGAAGCCTTATTTCTGCTCTGATTGTGGAAAGAGTTTCTCCCGATTGGACACCTTAAAAAATCACCAATTAATACATCAAGGACAGAAGCCGTACTCCTGCTCTGACTGTGGGAAATGCTTCATTAAATCAGCTAAATTAACCATTCATCAGAGAGTGCACACTGGAGAGAAGCCTTACACCTGCTCTGACTGTGGAGAGAGTTTCTCCCGATTGGATGCCTTAAAAAGTCACCAACTAATACATAAAGGACAGAAACCTTACGTCTGCTCTGACTGTGGGAAGAGTTTCTCTCAACTGGGCAACTTAAAAACCCACCAACGTATACACTCAGGAGAGAAGCCATTCTCCTGTTCTGACTGTGGGAAGGTATTCTCAGTATCGGGCAACCTAAAAACTCACCAACGTATACATAAAGGAGAGAAGCCATTCTCCTGCTCTGATTGTGGGAAGAGTTTCTCCATGTCAGGCAACTTAAAAACCCACCTACGTATCCATAAAGGAGAGAAGCCTTACTCCTGTTCTGACTGTGGGAAATGCTTCAAAACATCAGCAGAGGTAAATGTTCATCGGAGAACACACACAGGAGAGAAGCCGTACCACTGTGACTGTGGGAAAAGTTTCTCCAGGTTGAATACCTTAAAAACCCACCAACGTATACACACAGGCGAAAAGCCATTCTCTTGCTCTGTCTGTGGGAAGAGTTTCTCTGTATCATGCAACCTAAAAACCCACCAACGTATACACACAGGAGAGAAGCCTTACTCCTGCTCTGACTGTGGGAAGAGTTTCTCCATATCGGGCAACCTAAAAACCCACCAATGTATACATAAAGGAGAGAAGCCTTACTCCTGCTCTGCTCGTGATAAATGCTGAGGTAAACGTTCATCGCAGAACACACAGGAGAGAAGCCTTACCACTGTGACTGTGGACAAGAGTTTCTCCAGATTGAATACCTTAAAAACACACCAACATAAAGGAGAGAAGCATCATCAGTTCTCTCAGACCAGCGGAGATTAAAGTCACTACATCACTTAATTCTCATCTCATAAAGGAAGTGGTAACAAACAGTTCATTTGATCAATAGAAGAAAGCGTAGCGCACTGTTGTTTCTCACTGTGCAGTGGAAGAGGAGCGTTTTCTACAACGTTAGCCTCTACTTTACCGATCAGTGTGTTTTGTTAGCTTCTACTGTAGAGATATTGAGATCACCATGGATTTGCCCTTAGGGTTGAATACCCTCTGAGGTGTCTCTCATTGAAACAATAAAATCTGAGGGTTGACTGGGTGGTACTGCTTTCATCTAAACTTTTCTGTGGGAATGAGTTAGTAGATACAACATGTATCAGCTAGAGATAGTGTGATGGTCAGTTTTCTGTGGGAATGAGGTAGTAGATACAACATGTATCAGATAGAGATGGTGTGATGGTCAGTTTTCTGTGGGAATGAGTTAGTAGATACAACATGTATCAGATAGAGATCATCACATCATCAGTTTTCACCATAAATTTGGCTGGATTATTTGTTGCTGACTGTTTGTTTAATGATACACAGGCTATGAAATGACTAAATGACTTAAGTTGTCTTAGAGCGTTCGTGTAAAACCTGATGCAATGGAAGAAGTCTAAAAAGTCTAAAGTGTTTGCAGACAGTAGGAATATGTTATTGAAGAGTCTGAATGTAAAATGTTTCAACTGTGGTGGGGGTCATATTCCTGAATTCCCAGAGTGCCCTGTTAGGGTGAAAGAGGTTGAGGGGTCAAGGATCAGGGCTGTACAGCAAATCGCCAATGTGGAGACAGTGAAGAGAGTTGAAGGGGAAAAAGGCCACAGTTTTGAAGAAAATCGCAACCAGTTGCAAATATTGTACGTCAATCAAGTGATCTGGATACACTTATTGCGAAGAAGATGGATTTTGTAGCATTTATAGCCACAGTTATTAATTGTACTGCACAAAAAATTCAGTAAGATGGACATCCTTATATCTGCATTTGAGGAGTTTTTGGGCCTCCAAGACCTCACTGCAACAGAAAAGCAGGCTGATTCAGTCTAATTTAAATGTTGATAGTTTGTATGGATTCGTCTTTATATTTATTTATTTATTACCCACCTGTAGTGTAGGTGGCAGAATGCCATTATACCAAAAATTAGATGTCGCCAAAGGGTTTTATAACCAAGATAAACTACAGCCTTCCAACGGGACCAAATGAGTCATAGTGTAGAGAATAAGCAAGGAGCTGGGCAGAGCCAAGCACGAGCAAGCAAGATCCTAGTGGCGCATTCTAGCATTCATCTGCATATTTCGTTCGGTAACGCCTCCTCTTTGAAGTACACTTGTGCAATAACTCAATTCGCCTTTGCACGCCTTATAAACGACGCGATTGTTAACTTTTGCAAGGGTGAGGTCTACTAACCGCAGTCTACTCTGTTCATAGCATTTTAGTTTTGGGAACAAAAAACTGTATTGAGATCAGATGTTTCTTCGATGAGAAAATGCTAAATGTCGGCCCAAATCCATCTCTTTCCATCTTCTCCCACTGCCAGCCAGAGTGTGAACGCCAAGCGGATGCTTCACATTTATACATCCGGTGAAATATCGGTCTCATTGTTCTATCTGTGATGTCGCTGTTGAACTGTGGTAGTGGAGGAACAGGAAGTAAGAAAGCCGCAGAACTGTGCTGTCGAAACGATAGCTTTTGTATTACTACAGGTATGTAATAGCACGTTTAAACCTAATTTCGAAAGAATATGTCATAACATATCAGGTAACAAATCCGTATACTATCATGTTAGGTAAAGATTTTATGTGCTGTTTTTTCCCCCCCGTTAAACCGAATGAGTGAAGAACGCGATAAAAGTTATTTTACAAGTCACATAGCTAGAGACCTTGGTTTGTCTAAGTGAATGTACATTTCAGCAAGGTCATTTCATAACGAATCCATTTATTTGACATTTCTAAATTAGTGACGCGAGCTGCTAAAATGGCGGCGCCAACAACTGCGTCACCAGACTTCAGTACAGGCAGTGCGGATGCATCAGAGACTGCCAACCACTATATGAAGAAGTTTAAGGAAAACATCAACTCAAATTGCTCCTTTTGTAATGACCACCCAGAAACAGTTGTGCATCTTTTTTTGGCATTGTATGCATGTAAGAAAACTGTGGCAAGACATCAGTAGGTTTATAATTGAACACATTTATGAAGATTTTACACTATTGTGGAGAGAGGTACTGTTTGGATTCTTTACATACAATAGAAATAAGCAGAATAATTTTTATGTCATTCATTTCATTATTCTTTTGGCCAAATTTCATATACACAAATGTAAATTTCCAAACAGAAAACTACATTTTCGTACCCTACAAAAAGAAATTTAACTGTATTTTAAGACGGTTAAATGCTCTACTAACAAAAAAGCTGTTAGAATTGTAAGTATATGCATGTCCCTTAAGGTCCTTGTGTAATTGTAATGTGATATTGTACCCCCTAGCCCCGCCCCCAGCCCCGCCCCTAGCTCGATTGTCTATTATTTGTAATCTATAAATGCTTGTGTTCCCTCATGTGCTTTATGTATTGATTTGATATTAATAAAAACAATTCAAAAAGGATGCATCAGAGACAGAGAGTAGATGAGCGCTCGGAAATCCCGCTTACTGCTCCGGCGTTCCACGTTCTTTCCAAATGCTCGGCTAAAAACGGCATTTTAGTTTACAGGAAAGAAAATTGCCGCTCCATTCATTAAAATCACAATGTAACCAACACCCATGTATTTTTGTGACTACACGGACCTACCATTTTGGTTTTGAAGTATTGAAACCAAGCCATTTGATTTGAATTAAACGTGTTGAATAAACATGAAAAGGTGAATGTAAGAAGCGCTCATTTCAAATAGTCTACCTGTCCTATTAAACAGCATATAACACTATAAATAGGCTACCTGACCTATTAAACAGCATATAACACTATGAATAGGCTACCTGTCATATTAAACAGCATATAACACTATGAATAGGCTACCTGACCTATTAAACAGCATATAACACTATGAATAGGCTACCTGACCTATTAAACAGCATATAACACTATGAATAGGCTACCTGACCTATTAAACAGCATATAACACTATGAATAGGCTACCTGTCATATTAAACAGCATATAACACTATGAATAGGCTACCTGACCTATTAAACAGCATATAACACTATGAATAGGCTACCTGTCCTATTAAACAGCATATAACACTATGAATAGGCTACCTGACCTATTAAACAGCATATAACACTATGAATAGGCTACCTGACCTATTAAACAGCATATAACACTATGAATAGGCTACCTGACCTATTAAACAGCATATAACACTATAAATAGGCCAGGTGCCAGACAGGGAGCCTAAGAAGGAAATTAATCATTTAGGTTATATTATTTCAATTATTTATTTCAAGGCTATAGCCAACAAAGAAATACATTGTGAAGCGAGCGCGACTAGGGTTGCCAACTTTCTCACCAAATAAGGTACAAAAGGAGGCGTGCACGGTGACACGGCGGTGTGGGTATGGTGTTATGGGAATGAATACGGTGTATTCAATTGGAAAGGCATTATGAGTTATGTGAGCTGGGCAAGTAGCTTTCAGAATGCGATTGTCACTGCTCAATAACTGGTAAACGGAGTGGTGTTTTCCAAAGTTGACATGGGCATTATCTGCTGCATAGGCTGTGATGTGTCTAATATCCTGTTCATGCTTTTCCAGACAGTTCATCAGAGCTTGATGTTTGCCATTTGCAGTTTCATCACTGTCTTCATTAAAAGTCAAGAAACTTGCACTGCACCATCAGACACAGAGAAATATCTCACGCACACTGGAATTTCTTTTACATTTCCCTTGTTTGAGGCATCACTGGCAACTGAGAAATACACGCTCACCTTCCGTAGGAGGCAGATCATCATTTTCCGCAGTAGACGTCACGAAGAATGCGCCGATATTGCTCGCACCTTTAGCTAGCGTGGCCTTCTAGTGTAATTCTGTGGATGCATGACGAGTTAGGTCACTCCCCCCTCCATTGGCCAATTGAGAATTCCTGACGGCATAAAGTGCAGAAAGCTTTCGTCGAGTCACCACTGACGGGCTTAACCCACGTCTTTGTTAATTCACATTGTTTGTTGTAGCTGCACAGCCTTCTCTTTTTTTGTAGGTTTATCCATATTTCCTTGATATGCAAAACCGAGCGAACAACAACATACATTACTTTGCAGGAATTGGCGCGTTTACGCTATACTGTGATGAATATACGGGACAAGGGAGGTCCCGTATGGGACAAACCCATTTAGCCCAATATAAGGGACATCCCGGCTAATACGGGACAGTTGGCAACCCTAAGTGCGACACTAGACTGGTAGGGAGTCAGGGACTCTAAGCGCTCAGCATTTTAACAGCATTTAGTTGTATTGGATCAGTCTATAATAATATAGAATATACAGTGCATTCAGACCCCTTGACTTTTCCCACATTTTATTACATTACAGTCTTATTCTGAAATGGATTAAATCGTTTTTTCCCTTCATCAATCTACACACAATACCCCATAATGACATCACAATACCCCATAATGACAAAGCAAAAACAGTTTTTAGACATTTATGTAAATTTATAAAAAAGTGTGTATATATATATATATATATAGCATTTACATATTCAGACCCTTTACACAGTACTTTGTTGAAGCACCTTTGGCAGCGATTACAGCCTTGAGGCTTCTGGGTATGACGCTACAAGCTTGGCACACCTGTATTTGGAGAGTTTCTCCCATTCTCTGCAGATCCTCTCAAGCTCTGTCAGGTTGGATGGTTAACGTCGCTGCACAGCTATTTTCAGGTCTCTCCCAAGATGTTCGATCAAGTTCAAGTCCGGGCTCTAGCTTGGCCACTCAAGGACATTCAGAGACTTGTCCTGAAGCCACTCTTGTGTGGTCTTGGCTGTGTGTTTAGGGTCATTGTCCTGTTGGAAGGGGAACCTTCGCCCCAGTCTGAGGTATTGAGTATTCGGGAGCAGGTTTTCATCAACGATCTCTCTGTACTTTGCTCTGTTCATCGTTCCCTCGTTCCTGACTAGTCTCACAATCCCTACCTCTGAAAAACATCCCCACAGCATGATGCTTCCACCAGATTTTACGCTTGGCATTCAGGCCAAAGAGTTCAATCTTGGTTTAATCAAACCATAAAATCTTGTTCCTCATGGTATGAGAGTTTAGGTTCCTTTTGGTAAACTCCAAGCGGTCTGTCATGTGGCTTTTACTGAGGAGTGGCTTCCATCTGGCTACTCTACCATAAAGGCCTGATTGTTGGAGTGCTGCAGAGTTGGTTGTCCTTCTGGAAAGTTCTCCCATCTCCACAGAGGAACTCTGGAGCTCTGTCAGAGTGACCATCGGGTTCTTGGTCACCTCCCTGACCAAGGCCCTTCACCACCGATTACTAAGTTTGGCCGGGCGGCCAGCTCTAGGAATAGTCTTGGTGGTTCCAACTTCTTCCATTTACAAATGATGGAGGTCGCTATACTTGGGGACCTTCAATGCTTCAGAAATGTTGTTGGTACCCTTCCCCAGATTTGTGCCTCGACACAATCCTGTCTCGGAGCTCTATGGACCAATCCTTCGACCTCATGGCTTGGTTTTTGCTCTGACATGCACTGTCAACTGTGGGACCTTATATAGATAGGTGTGTGCCTTTCTATATCATGTTCAATCAATTGATTTTTACCACATGTGGACTCTAATCAAGTTGTAGAAACATCTCAAGGATGATCAGTGGAAACAGGATGTACCTGAGCTCAATGTCAAGTCTCATAGCAAAGGGTCTGAATACTTATGTAAATAAGGTATTTCTATATATTCTTTTGAATATATTTGCTAAAATGTATAAAAAAACAGTTTTTGCTTTGTCATTCTGGGTTATTGTGATGTCATTCTGGGTTATTGTGATGTCATTCTGGGTTATTGTGATGTCATTATGGGTTATTGTGATGTCATTCTGGGTTATTGTGATGTCATTCTGGGTTATTGTGATGTCATTCTGGGTTATTGTGTGTCGATTGATGGGGGGGGGGGTGATTTAATATATTTTAGAATAAGGCTGTAACGTAACAACATTTTGAAAAAAGGAAGGGGTATGAATACTTTCTGAATGCTCTGTAGGCTGTGACTTGTTTTGGCTCAGTGACTTTGAATTTATATTTAGAAACACCAGTTTGGCCAGAGTTTGTTTGCTTCTGGTTCATGTGATGGTGCCTGGAGAGCAGGCCAGCAGCGGAGAATATCCTCTCTGCGCTTGCAGAGCCGCTGGGGATGGCAAACACCTTTTTGGCCACTCATTCCAGGCTGGGCAGGGATGCAGAGTTGTTGTTTTTCCTATAGATAGGCCTTAAAGTTTTTAGGCAAAATAACTCAAACCTAAATATAAAGCTCCTTGAAAGTGTGACTATGCCAGGCCTATTGGGCCTAAATCAATTATGGCCCATTGAATAGATAATAGAACCAAAATTAAGGAAACTATAAAAGATATCTGATTTTTAGTTTATAAATACTTTGCTACAATGACACACTTCATTAGCTACCCACCTCGTTCCTTTCTTTTAGCATGTGTAGTAAAGTACACCATCATGCTTTCAGGATGTCTTTTCAGATTCCACTATGGTTCTTTAGTTGTGGACATTTACATCACAAGAAATGGCTCTTGGTCCTCATCTTTGTAAGTCACCTTGATTTAGCACCAGTTTCTTTATGAAAATATTTAGTGAACTCCATGACTGTAGCTAAAGCAAGGGGTTATAGCAGCACACAAGTAGACTACCAATACAAGCTGGGCCCTGAGCTCATGAAGTGTGCGCTGCTGGAGAGAGATTTGGAGCGGGTGAGAAGGCTGACACTCCAGCCGGTGGGCATCTTGCTCCGTGCCCCAGTCAGAATGAGCTTGCTCTTACTCTGATCAGAGATCAGAGAGAGAGAGAGACAATTTCTGTCTTGATCTATAATTGTTAATATGGTGTGAATGGGAAATACAATGTGTCTGACTGAAATAATAGTTAAGAGGTTATTGTAAAATAGCACATAGTGCTACTTAAAACATACTAACTTTGTACTAAATGGGCGTTGTCATTTATTTTGATTCAGGATATCTACTATAGGTTAAGTGGACTTAAGTTGTGTCATTTTAAAGTGTGTACTTTGTGTCTAATGTGAATGAATGAATGTTTTGTTCTCAATGCTTAGGTACCTGATCTATTGAGAATTGAACAAGAAGAAATAATCATGTATTTTTAGAGAATAAAGAAAGTGCCAGAACTGTCAAGACAATAACTTTTTGTGTCTGTTTCTCATTGTTACTACAGGACTAGAATTAAGTCTGAAGCCGGTAACATCAACAGTGAGGACAAACCCAGCCCTCCTCTCTCCTTCCACACTGAGTCCAAACCTACAGTCACTGGGTCCTGATTGTGACAGTGGAGCCCAGTTTGCACTGCAGGATCCAGAGATGGCATCAGTGAAGCTGGAAGACTGCAGTCAAACACTGGAGCTGAATGTCAACATTAAAGATGAAGAAGAGGAGAAGAAGATTGGGAAATCTGTTTCTCATGGTAAGAGCAGGTTCTAACTAAGTTTGTTCATTCCAACTTCCCACTGTGTATGAAAAGTTGCAGTATAACTGTTTCATGATGAACTGTTTCAATGAGAAGGTAGATGTTATTTCATGGTACTCAGACTTGCATGGTTTGACACCAGTATTGCCAGTATTTGTTTTATTCACTGGGCTGTCTGGAGTGATCAGAGAGGAGACTAAAGAAGTGAAGTAGACAAACTGACAGTGTTTTAAAGTTCTATGAAGTGAGTCTGTGTAGTTTCTAACCCTTGTGATAGTGAGTGGAGGATGATATGAAATGAGTCTGTGTAGTTACTAACCCTTGTGATAGTGAGTGGAGGATGATATGAAATGAGTCTGTAGTTACTAACCCTTGTGATAGTGAGTGGAGGATGATATGAAATGAGTCTGTGTAGTTACTAACCCTTGTGATAGTGAGAGGAGGATGATATGAAATGAGTCTGTGTAGTTACTAACCCTTGTGATAGTGAGAGGAGGATGATATGAAATTAGTCTGTGTCGTTACTAACCCTTGTTATAGTGAGTGGAGGATGACACACCCCTTTTTAGCTTTCATCTCTGACCCACTTTTAGAATAGTTTTATTCCCCTGTATTGTACAGCCTACTGATATGAATACATATGTCACCCGGTACAGACAGAAGAGGACTGGCCACCCATTTGGGCCTGGTTCCTCTCTGTTTCTTTCTAGGTTCCTGACTTCTAGGGAGTTTTTCCTGGCTGCTGTGCTTCTACATCTGCATTGCTTGCTCTTTGGGTTTTTGTAAAACACTTAATGACAACTGCAGATGTAAAAAGGGCTTCATCATATACAATTGATTGACATGTATATCACACCAACTGACTGGTTCTTCTGATGTTCTTCAAACAGGAGTCCACGTTGAGACATTCTCTACATCCAGAGAGCAACAGCCGGAAGATCACAGAGCTAAGAGGTCTCATCACTGCCCACATTGTGAGGAGACTTTCCCAATTCTATCAAAGCTAAAAATACACCTAAAAATACACACTGGCGAGAATCCGTATTCCTGCTCTGACTGTGGGAAGACTTTCTCCCGATTGGATACCTTAAAAACGCATGAACATATACATACAGGAAATGATCTGTATTCCTGTACTGACTGTGGGAAGACTTTCTCCCGATTGGATACCTTAAAAACGCATGAACGTATACATACAGGAGAGGATCCGTATTCCTGTACTGACTGTGGGAAGAGCTTCACAACATCAGGAACTCTGACAATTCATCAGAGAGTGCACACTGGAGAGAAGCCTTACTCCTGCTCTGACTGTGGGAAGAGGTTCTCTCAACAGATCCATTTACAAAAACACCAACATATTCATACAGGAGAGAAGCCTTACTGCTGCTCTGACTGTGGGAAGAGTTTCACTCAACAGAACCACTTAAAATGTCACCAGCGAATACATACAGGCGAGAAGCCTTACTCCTGCCCTGACTGTGGGAAGAGTTTCATCCGATTGGATATTTTAAAATGCCACCAGCGAATACATACAGGAGAGAAGCCTTATTGTTGCTCTGAGTGTGGGAAGAGTTTCTCCCAACTGGGTAACTTAAAAACACACCAACTTATACATAAAGGAGAGAAGCCTTACTCCTGCTCTGACTGTGGGAAGTGCTTCACAACATCAACTGATGTAAAAGTTCATAAAAGAGCACACACAGGAGAGAAGCCTTACTACTGCTCTGACTGTGGGAAGAGTTTCTCCAGATTGTATACCTTAACAACACACCAACGTATACATAAAGGAGAGAAGCCTCATCAGTTCTCTCAGACCAGATAAAATTAAAGTCATTACATCACTTAACTCTCCAGAAATCATAGTATACTCTATTGTATTCCTGTTGTTTCTCACTGTGAGAAAAGGGAGCGTTATAGATTTTTTGCCTCTCTCTACTTTACTGATCAGTGTGCATCTTGTCAGTTTTGGTGTATTTTGTTAGCTTCCACTGTAAAGATATTGAGATGACCTTAGATTTGCCCTTAGGGTGGAATACCCTCTATGAAGCTGGTGGTACTGCTTCCCTCTGCAGTTTTCTGTGGGAATGAGCTGGTAGACACAACATGTATCAGGTAGAGATGGTGTGATGATCAGTTTTCTGTGGGAATGAGCTGGTAGACACAACATGTATCAGATAGAGATGGTGTGATGATCAGTTTTCACCACTAGTTTGGGGGGGGATTATTTGATTTACTAAACAACTATTTGTTTAATTATATACAGGTTATGAAACAACTACATTTTGTTTATTCAGTTGCACTTTAAAACTAGATTAGCTATTTTTGTCATTGATGAATAGGTTTAGATAGCTGTAACTTAACTGATCTGCCGATTTAAAAAATATATATATATATATATATATAATAAAAATAAAAAATACATTCAATTGTACATGAATGTGTACTGGTCAAACTCTTCTCTTTTAAAGTTAGTTCTTCCATATTAGATCTGACACTGAATGGTTCTTATGGTTGTATTCAGTTCTTCATATTAGATCTGACAGTATGAATGGTTCTTATGGTTGTATTCAGTTCTTCATATTAGATCTGACAGTATGAATGGTTCTTATGGTTGTATTCAGCTCTTCATATTAGATCTGACAGTATGAATGGTTCTTATGGTTGTATTCAGTTCTTCATATTAGATCTGACAGTATGAATGGTTCTTATGGTTGTATTCAGTTCTTCATATTAGATCTGACAGTATGAATGGTTCTTATGGGCTGAGTGCCTGGAGTGTTTTGGTATGACTACAATCAGGAGTTCTCTCTGACCCTGTGATGTCACCAGGACAAAACCACATGTCTCTATTACACTCCAGCTCAGAATGTGGTAGTGATGTACAGTTAATGTTGGTTTGCACACTACCAATAAACACCATAGAAGAAGAATGTATACTTAGTGACCACACCCGTTCCCCATGCTGCAAAACAATGAGTGTGCATTCAGTGACCACACACAATTAAACATTTTGTAAGTACATTTATTTGAACAACATCAGGTTTTTTGTTAATTGTTTCCAGTGATGGGGAATCAAAGTTTCCTGAATCATTGAGGTCTTCCAGCCAATTGTGTTGAAAATAGGGTGAGGCACATGGGCTACTAACATCTTACTACACAACATACACTTAGTATTACTTACTTAGCTACAGTATACACATCTCCCTGTCATATTACATCATTTATGCAGCAGCATACAAGACATTTTTGGACCTTGTTGTGCCGTGTTCACTTGAACAGGAATGTGGCGCGGCGGTCCTTCTTGTGGCCTCTAGAAAGAGGCCTGAGTTCCCAACTTGGAATTCAGTTGGATGACCGTTCAAAATGTTTTTTTCTGTATTTTCACCAGTTGGAGTTAGTTTTGTCCGACTTCCCAGTTGTCTTGAACTCACTGAAGTCTGAGATTTCCCAGTTCTGACTTTCCAGTTGTTTTGAATGCAACAGAAGTCATGCTGGATTGACATTATGGCCAATGTATTCACACTTTTCTGGCCCCTGGCGTTACCCCCTTTTTCTCATTGCTGCAGCTCCCCTACGGACTTGGCAAAGGTCGAGAGCCAAACCACACTGTTCGTTTAACTCAAGAGCCAAGCCGCACCAATGTGTCGGAGGAAACACTGTTGAACTGATGAGTCAGCTTGCAGTGGCCCCGGCCCGCCACAAGGAGTCGCTGGAGCTCCATGAGACAAAGACATCCCGGCCAGCCAAACCCTCCCTAACCTGGAGGATGCTGGACCAATTGTTGAATTTGCAATTTCCAACTTTAATGTTTATGGCCAATGAGCACCAATATACGTTTTATCTACAATTTCTCTGCTCTACAGATCCTGGTTCGATCCTGGGCTGGGTCACAACCGGCTGTGATCAGGGGTCCCATAGTGCAGCGCACATGATTTGACGTCATTTTATCTGACCTTGATCTTTCTTGGGTGGCCATTTATAATGGGAGTCTATGCCAGGACCCAAGGGCCTAGGATTTTTTTAGCTCTACCCATAGATTTTGCTGTGACGTTGTGTCCCCATGAGTGACAGAACATTGAGCCAATCACGGCGAAACTAGAGAACATCACCAACCCCTTAACTCAAATATATCTTTATTTGTACTATTTTCTACATTGTAGAATAGTGAAGACCTCAAAGCTATGAAATAACACATATGGAATCATGTACTAACCTTCACTTTTGACTTTTTTGGTTCTTACAAACTAATGTAAAAGTATTTATTCAACCTTTAAACAAATAAAACATCCATGGACATATTTTGGGGTGACTGTAATTATAATTTTCTTATGTAATCAGAGAAAATGTGCTTGTTCAGGACAGCAGGTTTGCGTCTGTGAGATCTTCATAATTGTTGTAATAATCTGTCAGAACCTTATTGAACAGCGTTTATCACTTGCACCATGTACTATTAATGCAAACTCAACGGAAGCACAGAGAGAACACATTGTTGTTGGATAAATAAACAAAATATCTAACATTGTTTTCCCATTTGGACTTTGTTGTGCTTTTATATGGCTGAAAGTGCAGTGATAATAGTGGTGACGCTTCATTCAGGGCAGGTGGAACAGAGCCTGTTTTGAGCCCCACCTGTTTAGCTAAAAATAAAATGTTATTTTGGCATTAATACGTGTCACATATCAGTTTGCAAACAATGTAAAAATAATATATATATATATACTGCGTTAACAAAGCTGCACACAACCATATATACATATATACACACTACTGGTCAAAGGTTTAGAATACCTACTCATTCAAAGGTTTAGAACACCTACTCATTCAAAGGTTTAGAACACCTACTCATTCAAAGGTTTAGAACACCTACTCATTCAAAGGTTTAGAACACCTACTCATTCAAAGGTTTAGAACACCTACTCATTCAAGGGTTTAGAACACCTACTCATTCAAAGGTTTAGAACACCTACTCATTCAAGGGTTTAGAACACCTACTCATTCAAAGGTTTAGAACACCTACTCATTCAAAGGTTTAGAACACCTACTCATTCAAAGGTTTAGAACACCTACTCATTCAAAGGTTTAGAACACCTACTCATTCAAAGGTTTAGAACACCTACTCATTCAAAGGTTTAGAACACCTACTCATTCAAAGGTTTAGAACACCTACTCATTCAAAGGTTTAGAACACCTACTCATTCAAAGGTTTAGAACACCTACTCATTCAAAGGGTTAGAACACCTACTCATTCAAAGGTTTAGAACACCTACTCATTCAAAGGTTTAGAACACCTACTCATTCAAAGGTTTAGAACACCTACTCATTCAAAGGTTTAGAACACCTACTCATTCAAAGGTTTAGAACACCTACTCATTCAAAGGTTTAGAACACCTACTCATTCAAAGGTTTAGAACACCTACTCATTCAAAGGTTTAGAACACCTACTCATTCAAAGGTTTAGAACACCTACTCATTCAAAGGTTTAGAACACCTACTCATTCAAAGGTTTAGAACACCTACTCATTCAAAGGTTTAGAACACCTACTCATTCAAAGGTTTAGAACACCTACTCATTCAAATGTTTAGAACACCTACTCATTCAAAGGTTTAGAACACCTACTCATTCAAAGGTTTAGAACACCTACTCATTCAAAGGTTTAGAACACCTACTCATTCAAAGGTTTAGAACACCTACTCATTCAAAGGTTTAGAACACCTACTCATTCAAAGGTTTAGAACACCTACTCATTCAAAGGTTTAGAACACCTACTCATTCAAAGGTTTAGAACACCTACTCATTCAAAGGTTTAGAACACCTACTCATTCAAAGGTTTAGAACACCTACTCATTCAAAGGTTTAGAACACCTACTCATTCAAAGGTTTAGAACACCTACTCATTCAAAGGTTTAGAACACCTACTCATTCAAAGGTTTAGAACACCTACTCATTCAAAGGTTTAGAACACCTACTCATTCAAAGGTTTAGAACACCTACTCATTCAAAGGTTTAGAACACCTACTCATTCAAAGGTTTAGAACACCTACTCATTCAAAGGTTTAGAACACCTACTCATTCAAAGGTTTAGAACACCTACTCATTCAAAGGTTTAGAACACCTACTCATTCAAAGGTTTAGAACACCTACTCATTCAAGGGTTTAGAACACCTACTCATTCAAAGGTTTAGAACACCTACTCATTCAAGGGTTTTTCTTTATTTTTACTATTTTCTACGTTGTAGAATAATAGTGAAGACATCAAAACTATGAAATAACACATGGAATCATGTAGTAAACAAATCAAATTATATTTTCTATTTGAGATTCTTCAAGTAGCCACCCTTTGCCTTGATGACAGCTTTGCACACTCTTGGCATTCTCTCAACCAGCTTCATGAGGTAGTCACCTGGAATGCATTTCAATTAACAGGTGAGCCTTCTTAAAAGTCAATTTATGGAATTTCTTTCCTTCTTAATGCGTTTGAGCCAATCAGTTGTGTTGTGACAAGATATTGATCCCTCAATCAATATACCTATACAGAAGATAGCCCTATTTGGTAAAAGACCAAGTCCATATTATGGCAAGAACAGCTCAAATAAGCAAAGAGAAATGACAGTCCATCATTACCTTAAGACATGAAGGTCAGTCAATACTGAAAATGCCAAGAACTTTGAAAGTTTCTTCAAGTCGCAAAACCATCAAGCGTTTTGACCGCCACAGGAAAGGAAACCCAGAGTTACCTCTGCTGCAGAGGATAAGTTCATTAGAGTTACCTCTGCTGCAGAGGATAAGTTCATTAGAGTTACCTCTGCTGCAGAGGATAAGTTCATTAGAGTTACCTCTGCTTCAGAGGATAAGTTCATTAGAGTTACCTCTGCTGCAGAGGATAAGTTCATTAGAGTTACCTCTGCTGCAGAGTATAAGTTCGTTAGAGTTACCAGCCTCAGAAATTGCAACCCAAATAAATGCTTCACAGAGTTCAAGTAACAGACACAACTGTTCATTGCAGACTGTGTGAATCAGGCTTCATGGTCAAATTGCTGCAAAGAAACCAGTACTAAAGGACACCAATAACTAAAGGACACCAATAAAAAGAAGAGACTTGCTTGGGTCAAGAAACATGACCAATGTTCATTAGACCGGTGGAAATTTGTCCTTTGGTCTGGAGTCCAAATTGGAGATTTTTGGTTCCAACTGCTGTGTCTTTGTGATACATGGTGTAGGTGAACAGATGATCTCTGCATGTGTATTTCCCACCGTAAAGCATGGAGGAGGAGGTGTGATGGTGTGGGGGTGCTTTGGTGCTGCTTCCCTCTGCAGTTTTCTGTGGGAATGAGCTAGTAGACAACATGATCAGATAGAGATGGTGTGATGATCAGTTTTCTGTGGGAATGAGTTAGTAGACATGTATCAGATAGAGATGGTGTGATGATCAGTTTTCTGTGGGAATGAGTTAGTAGACACATGTATCAGATAGAGATGGTGTTATGATCAGTTCTCTGTGGGAATGAGCTGGTAGACATGTATCAGATAGAGATGGTGTGATGATCAGTTCTCTGTGGGAATGAGCTGGTAGACAACATGTATCAGATAGAGATGGTGTGATGGTCCGTTTTCTCCACTAGTTTGGGATCATTCTTTACTACTAAATGACTATTTCTTTAACGATAAACAGCTATGAAACAACTTCGTGTATTTATTCAATTGTCTTTTCAAAACTAGATGTATTATGTTGGTCATTGATAATTAATGTGTTTAGGAAAACCATATTCAAGCTAACTAAATTGATCTGCTGAGTTTGTATATGAATTTATGCTGGTCAAACTTTTGTATAATGAATTACAATAAACGATGTTTCAAGTGACATATTTAGTTTGTTTCTGAAGCCAAGGAGGACAGGAAGTAGAAATGAGCATGTCACGACATCTCTACACATTGGGACAAGCCAATTTGCTATTCACCAATATTATCTCAATCAATGATGACTGTTTAACAGTCTTATGGCCTGGAGATAGAAGCGGTTTCATTATCTTGGTACCAGCTTTGATGCACCTGTACTGTCTCCGCCTGATGGTAGCAGAGTGAACAATTGTGTCGGGGGGCTGGGGTCAGTTTGTTATATCTGGAGTACTTCTCCTGTCCTATTCGGTGTCCTGTGTGAATCTAAGTGTGCGTTCTCTAATTCTCTCCTTCTCTCTTTCTTTCTCTCTCTCGGAGGACCTGAGCCCTAGGACCATGCCCCAGGACTACCTGACATGATGACTCCTTGCTGTCCCCAGTCCACCTGGCCATGCTGCTGTTCCAGTTTCAACTGACCTGAGCCCTAGGACCATGCCCCAGGACTACCTGACATGATGACTCCTTGCTGTCCCCAGTCCACCTGGCCATGCTGCTGTTCCAGTTTCAACTGACCTGAGCCCTAGGACCATGCCCCAGGACTACCTGACATGATGACTCCTTGCTGTCCCCAGTCCACCTGGCCATGCTGCTGCTCCAGTTTCAACTTCCACCTGACTGTGCTGCTGCTCCAGTTTCAACTGTTCTGCCTTATTATTATTCGACCATGCTGGTCATTTATGAACATTTGAACATCTTGGCCATGTTCTGTTATAATCTCCACCCGGCACAGCCAGAAGAGGACTGGCCACCCCACATAGCCTGGTTCCTCTCTAGGTTTCTTCCTAGGTATTGGCCTTTCTAGGGAGTTTTTCCTAGCCACCGTGCTTCTACACCTGCATTGCTTGCTGTTTGGGGTTTTAGGCTGGGTTTCTGTACAGCACTTTGAGATATCAGCTGATGTACGAAGGGCTATATAAATAAATTTGATTTGATTTGATTTGAACAGGCCGTGGCTCTGGTGGCTGAGGTTCTTGATGATCTTCTTAGCCTTCCACAGAGATCATCTACAATACATATGTAATGGGTTGAAAACTTAGACATTAAAACAGACACCGGTTTAGTTTTTTAAACCAAGTTTTATTTGTCGAGATAATCAATCTCACTTTTATATTCTATATGGTTTAGTAGTAGTAGTAGTTAGTCCATCAGTCCAATAATGTCGCTGTGGTAGTGGGGGGACAGGAAGTTCCGGTAGGTGCCCACCATTCTTCGGAATAAAGAAAACGCCAGAACTGTGCTGTCCGTTTATCGTTATTTCTACAGGTATGTAACAGCACGTTTAACTGTCTAACATCGAAAGAACGTCATAACATGTTCAAAAACAAATCCGTCAATGTATTATCACGTTTGGGAAAGGTTTTGTGGTTCTGTCAAGCCGAGTGAGTGAAGAACGTGATAACAAATATGTTACAAGCACACGGCGCGGTGTCCACCACACGTTTTCAATTGTGAGGCTTTCATTGTTCGTACTTAGCTCAGTGTGTTTCGCCTGGGGATGTTCAGTACAAAAACGTCGTGGAAGTTGCAGATAGAAATGATTTGAATAGAACTGACATGATTCCTTAGAATCAGAGGCATGTTTGTTCTACATAATACATTTATATCTGATCGTAGCCAACGTCTCCGTCCTCCCCGCTTGTCCCTACGTATGTGAAGATAGCCACAATAACGATTAGCCACAATAGTGGAATTTGCGTTTCGCTCTCATTGAAAATGATGCAAACTGATTCAAATGAATGGAATCGTGTCATATTTGGACTAGAAACGCTAAACATGTTTGGAATGTAACTTAATAATTACAATTCATTAATTTGAAAATAGACAGAACACAACGTTTGAAATCCCACTGTGGATGTATTAGACGCATAATTGCATTGTGGACATTTTTATATGTACTTATGAAACTGGTTGGATTGTGCACCCATGAAACCGGTGACACCCACAGAATACAATTACCAAGAGTTAACACATATTAATGTCTTAGCTCTTATTGCAGGATTTTGACTGAATACTCACCTTCCCAGTCAGTCTAGTACAGGGGTTCTCCAGTACTATGAGAAGGTCCAGTCACACACATTTCCTAGGTGGCAAAGGTCCAGATGGATATTGTCATTTATTGACATAGTAACAAACTTGCAACTACAAAATCTTCACAACCCTCTTGTTGGCAGGTTTAAATGTAATAACACTCAATTCTATACATTTTGCGATGGGGCAACATTTTTTTTTGCAATCAAACAAGTATTATTATATATAGTTTGGGTTCTGTGGTCCGTATTGACCCCATTCTGGATCTGGACCGAGGTCCGTATTGACCCCATTCTGGATCTGGACCGAGGTCCGTATTGACCCCATTCTGGATCTGGATCGAGGTCCACCAGTTGAGTATGGAGGGTCTTTTGTTTGTGTTGGACATTCATATTGCACTCTACAGCCTTACCTATGGATTGTTCAGCCTACTCAGTGACACCCACAGAACACAACTATGTAGAGTTTACACAAATATTGGCATCTCAGCTCTATTGCAGGACTCTGAAACCTCTGTTGTCCTGGAGTTGAACCCCGTCAGCTAAATTGTCATGATCATCAGTGGTTTCAAGTTTCTCCGTACATTTTTGATGAGATGATCACAGCAATAAAATGATACTTCTGCATTTCCCACTATGTAAACACATTGATTCTCATTGCAAATCAGCTCAGGATAACTCCTGATAGTTGTTTAGCTGATGGGTCTATTCAGCGCTTAAATAGACACATTTATTAATCACAGGAACCAGGACTAACAAAGCCAATGCAACGGGCTGTTTTTCAAACGCTAGGCCTTCCACATGGATGGACATTCATAAAATTCCATTGCAGGCGGATCCTAGGATACACCCCAGTAAGCACAGACCGACGTCTTTTGGATGTCATTTTTTGACTTGGACGGCAGGAGAAATATTCAAAAGCTCAAAATAAAATTAGCATTTGAGGATAGAAAGTGTTAAAATATATATAATAATAATAATGATTGTGGGATCATTTTGACGGCACGGGTTGCGTCATTAAGTACAGCTGTTTTTATCAACACAAGGTCATTAAATGGAAACAACCTAGCTGGCAATTGTCAGATCTGTTTTCTATGCAAACTTTTTCTAAAAGTCGACAGAAAAGTCACTGGACAAGTTTTTGGAAACATAGATAATATTTCACAAGGTTGGAAAGAACTACAGCAGAGTACAGGAAAGAAAAGTTTAGGTCAGTACAGTACAGTATAACGTACTGTATTGTACTCTACTCTAATGTACTCCGTTAGTGCTGGGCGATGTGGACTGAAAATCATACAGCTGTATCTTCAGTTTTTCAAACTTCTGGGCGATTCAAGATATGTACATTTAGTTTTTCTCTAAATAAGCGTTGTACAATTAAAGGTCAAATACACTGCCTTTCTAACAGTCAATAATCAAATGAATTCAGGGCTTGTGGTTGTTATATTTAGGCTAAATAAAAGCCTTCCACAACCATAAGACCAACTAATAATTTATTATTTTATCAAAATGGTTTAACCTGGTTTTTATTGTTTTTACAATCACTGATCTGGCTTTCAAGTCTATGAAAATGCCCTTTTTTTTGTTACAAATGTAACTAGAACCATGCATAATGCACATTCACTAACAATGACTTACTTCTTGTAGCAGGCATTAGGCTACAGAATATTAACACGTCTCATCAACAATCTCTCAAGCCCACGTGCTAGTGACTAGCCAGCTAATCTTTATATTTCAAGTTTAGCCAACTTGGATCCATTTGTTAGATAACAAGGTTTAACAGTTGAATTGTTACGAACACACCTTTCTTTCTGTCTCCAACTGTTTGAAAAGCTTGTTAGTCTGTCCACTTTGTTCAGATGTTGAAATCAAGGGGCCAACCTTATTTCTCAGAATGAGAACGAGTGGCTAATTCCTTACAGTGCATTCTGAAAGTATTCAGACCCTTTTTCCATATTTTGTTACGTTAGCCTTATTCAAAATTGTCCTCGTCAATCTACACACAGCACCCCATAATGACAAAGCAAAACGTTTTTGGGAATTTTTTGTGCGAATTTGTAAAATAATAAAAATCATTGTACACTATTTGCTGTGAGACTGTAAATTAAGCTCCGCTGCATCCTGTTTGCACTGATCATCCTTGAGATGTTTCTACAACTTGATTGTTGTCAATCTGTGGTAAATTCAATTGATTGGACATGATTTGGAAAGGCACACACCTGTCTATGTAAGGTCCCACATTTGACGGTGCATGTCAGAGCAAAAACCAAGCCATGAGGTTTTTAAGGACCTCAGACATGGGTGAAAGTTCAACTTCCAACAGGACAACGATCTTAAGCGCACAGCCAAGACGATGCAGGAGTAGCTTTGGGACAAGTCTCTGAATGTCCTTGAGTGGCCCAGCCAGACCCCGGACTTGAACCAGATCGAACATCCCTGGAGAGACCTGAAAATGGCTGTGTGGTGATGCTCACCATCCAACCTGATAGAGCTTGAGAGGCTCTGCGGAGAAGAATGGGAGAAACTCCCCAAATACAGATGCGCCAAACTTGTAGTGCCATACCCAAGAAGACTCAAGGCTGTAATCACTGCCAAAGGTGCTTCAACAAAGTGCTGAGTAAAAGGGTCTGAATACTTATGTTAATGTGATATTTCATTTGCCAAAAATTCTACATAGCTGTTTTTGCTTTGTCATTATGGGGTATTATCTGTAGATTGATGGGGGGGTGGGGTGGACACAATTGAATCCTTTTTACAATAAGGCTGTAATGTAACAAAATGTGGAATAAGTCAAGGGGTCTGAATACTTTCTGATTGCACTGTGTGAATTTAGGAAATCTACTTTAAGTTTAGTGCATTTAAGTTGTGTAGACTCATTTATAGTGTGAACCTTGTGTTTAATATGAAATTAATTGAATGGTTTGTTAATGCTTAGCTACCTAATCTAATCTAGTTTGAAAATAAAAGGGCCAGAACTTTCAATACTTTTTGTGTCCATTTCTCTTTATTACTACAGGCCGACTCAGATTAAGTCTGAGGTCGGTAACATCAACAGTGAGGACAAACCCAGCCTGCCTCTCTCCTTCCACACTGAGTCCAAACCTACAGTCACTGGGTCCTGATTGTGACAGTGGAGCCCAGTTTGCTCTGCAGGGTCCAGAGATGGCATCAGTGAAGCTGGAAGACTGCAGTCAAACACTGGAGCCGAATGTCAACATTAAAGATGAAGAAGAGGAGGAGAAGATTGGGACATCTGTTAATCATGGTAAGAGCATGAGTAATAGACTGCCATACGTTTTGACCCAGTCTATTAATAGGTTTAATTCTGTAGTTTTGACAACATATCCCTGAATGACTGGTCTGTCTGGAGTGATCAGAGAGTAGACTAAAGAGGTGAAGTAGACAAACTGCCAGTGTTTTAAAGTTCTATGAAATGAGTCTGTGTAGTTACTAACCCTTGTGATAGTGAGTGGAGGATGATATGAAATTAGTCTGTGTAGTTTCTAGCCCTTGTGATAGTGAGTGGAGGATGATATGAAATTAGTCTGTGTAGTTTCTAGCCCTTGTGATGGTGAGTGGAGGATTTTCGCACCCTTTTTGGCTTAGGTTGTTGAATAGCTTTTAAGGCTGACCCAATTTAGTCGATTGGTCGATAGGCTGTTGGTCGACCAATATGTTTTTAGTCGATTGGTCGATAGGCTGTTGGTCGAGCAGTGGCATATATATATAAATAAAATAATGTATGGCACACAAGACACCCCTCAGATTCACGCCTGTCTGGGTGGACTAGTCCATTGCCTGTCTGGGTGGACTAGTCCATTGCCTGTCTGGGTGGACTAGTCCATTGCCTGTCTGGGTGGACTAGTCCATTGCCTGTCTGGGTGGACTAGTCCATTGCCTGTCTGGGTGGACTAGTCCATTGCCTGTCTGGGTGGACTAGTCCATTGCCTGTCTGGGTGGACTAGTCCATTGCCTGTCTGGGTGGACTAGTCCATTGCCTGTCTGGGTGGACTAGTCCATTGCCTGTCTGGGTGGACTAGTCCATTGCCTGTCTGGGTGGACTAGTCCATTGCCTGTCTGGGTGGACTAGTCCATTGCAGAGGCCGCGGTGATGGCACACCAGTATCACCAATAGTACTTTTACTGTTAATTCACATAATTTCTAATCTACAATGTTTGTTTAATTATGGTAATGCATTCAATATATTATTATTATTATTACAACAGTCTTACCGTTGTTATTGTAAGAGTTTACACATTGTTTGCAAAGAACAACCTAGGCTACACTTGTGAGAAAAACGTTTTGGTTTATTTCATTGCATTTACGAGTTGTGAATTTATTCATTGACAGGAGCGCTCCAAACATGAAACAATCTTGAGTAAGGACACACACCTATGCTACCTGGCCTGATTAAGCATAGAAGTAGGCCTATAGCCTACCTGACCTGATTACACATAGAAGTAGGCCTATAGGCTAGCTGGCTTGATAACACATAGAAGTAGGCCTATAGGCTAGCTGGCTTGATAACACATAGAAGTAGGCCTATAGGCTAGCAGGCTTGATAACACATTGAAGTAGGCCTATAGGCTAGCTGGCTTGATAACACATAGAAGTAGGCCTATAGGCTAGCTGGCTTGATAACACATAGAAGTAGGCCTATAGGCTACCTGGCCTCTGTGTAAATGTAGGCCTATAGGCTACCTGGCCTCTGTGTAAATGTAGGCCTATAAATGTGCCCATTTAGTGATCTGATAATATTTCTGATTGTCTTAACTCATTGGACAGGAAAAGGCGCAACTCTCACTCACAATTATTTAAAAAAAATTTAATTAAGCAAGTTTAAAATATTTCCGTTTGAAGGGCATTGAAGAACGAAACGTCACTCTTTTAAACTTGCTTAACAAAACTAAAACTACGATAAAAAAAAAAATGGTGAGCGAGTGTTGCGCCTTTTCCTGTTCAATGATTTTTTACACATTTTTAGGTTGCACCTCTACTCACGTTGGTTGAGCACCTTCAACTTCTTTCCAATTTTGATCGTCTTAACTCACCATCACTGTGGAGTTTCTCAAAGTCATTTTTCTTCGCCTCAAACAGAAAGTAAACAAAGTCTGTTTTTACAACCAGTGAGAATGACAATAGTTCCTCAATGTAGCCTATTTGAATAATCTTTTCAGCTCTCTTCCTTTCGATAACCACTCAGCATGAAAGGGGAAAAATGTCATGCTCTGATCCAGTTTAACGTCATAAAATAGGCCTACCTGATTACTTCTCATCCCTTGCGCAAATAGCCTACAGCTGTGTCTGTCTTTCCTGAGCTCACTGGCCAAGGAAACTCTTGAGGGCCCAGAATATTTTATACAATGTTGGAAGTTTGCTAGCACAGGCCAGACTAAATTACTAGTTGGATGCAATGTTTCAAGTTCCTTGCAGACAGGCCATGTGTAGCCAATGTGATTTATAGAATATTTATTTTCATCAGGATATGTTCTACTTGCAGGCTGCAGTGTTTTTGTTGGCTGTTTGTAAGCTGTTTTTACATATTGGCAATAGAAGTAACTTTTTGAATGGAATCATTTTAATTTAGATATAATTTATTAACCACGTGACATTGATTTGAGACATGAAGACGTTATTTTAAATTAAATGAAAAGGTTCCATGAAAACCATAACTGACACGCAGATCAGTAGAAATCAGTAGAAATTTTTGGGCGGCACGGCCCTAATAGCTTTATTCCCTGTATTGTACAGCCTACTGTTATGAAGTCATATGTATATCACACCAACTGTCTGGTTCTTCTGATGTTGTTCACACAGGAGACCATGTTGAGACATTCTCTACATCCAGAGGGCAACAGCAGGAAAATCACAGAGCTAAGAGGTCTCATCCCTGCCCACATTGTGAGGAGATTTTCCCAATTTTATCAAAACTAAAAATACACCTAAAAATACACACAGGAGAGAATCTGTATTCCTGCACAGATTGTGGGAAGAGTTTAAAAACATCACAGGCACTGACAGTTCATCAGAGAGTGCACACTGGAGAGAAACCTTACTCCTGCTCTGATTGTGGGGAGCGTTTCTCTCATCAGAGCAACTTAAAAACACACCAACGTATACACACAGGGGAGAAGCCTTACTACTGCTCTGACTGTGGAAAATGTTTCACAACATCAACTGGGCTAAGAGTTCATCAGAGAACACACACAGGAGAGAAGCCTTACTTCTGTTCTGACTGTGGGAGGAGTTTCATAACATCAAGGACTCTGACAGTTCATCAGAAAATGCACACTGGGGAGAAACCTTACTACTGCTCTGATTGTGGGGAGAGTTTCTCTCAACAGAGCAATTTTAAAACACACCAACGTACACACACAGGAGATAAGCCTTACTACTGCTCTGACTGTGGGAAGGGTTTCTCTCAACAGATCCACTTAAAATGTCACCAGAGAACACACACAGGAGAGAAGCCTTACTCCTGCTCTGACTGTGGGAAGGGTTTCTCCCAACAGAGCAACTTAAAATGTCACCAACGCATACATAAAGGAGAGAAGCCTTACTCCTGCTCTGACTGTGGGAAGTGCTTCACAACATCAACTGAGCTAAAAGTTCATCAAAGAGGACACACAGGAGAGAAGCCTTACTCCTGCTCTGACTGTGGGAAGAGTTTCTCCCAACAGGGCAGCTTAAAAATACACCAACGTATACATAAAGGAGAAAAGCCTTACTCCTGCTCTGACTGTGGGAAGTGCTTCACAACATCAACTGAGCTAAAAATTCATCAAAGAAGACACACAGGAGAGAAGCCTTACTTCTGCTCTGACTGTCAGAAGAGTTTCTCCCAATTGGCTACCTTAAAAACACATCAACGTATACATAAAGGCAAGAAGCCTCATCAGTTGTCTCAGGCCAGTTAAGATTAGTCACTCCATCGCTTCATTCTCATCTCATAAAGGAAGTGGTAACAGGGAATTTGATAACATTAACACGAACACTCTATTGTAATCCTATTGTTTCTCATTGACAACTGTGCAGAGGAAAGGGAGCGTTATAGAATGTCATTGGAAATATTTTTTTGTTGGGGTGGCGCTAGAGATGTTGAAACATTGAAACATTTTCCTTTTAAGGCAAAAACAAAAGGAGGGTGGTTGGTTGGTCGGGTGGATGGATGGGTCAGCATATAACATGAACGTATTGCAACCCAAAGGTTTCATGTTCGAATCTCATCATGGACAACTTTTGCATTTTAGCTAATAAGCAACTTTGCAACTACACTACATGACCAAAAGTATGTGGACACTTACAAAATCATGGGCATTAATATGGACTTGGTCCCCCCTCTGCTGCTATAACAGCCTTCACTCTTCTGGGAAGACTTTCCACTAGATACTGGAACATTGCTGTGGGGACTTTCTTTTCATTCGGCTTGAAGTCGGTGTTCCAATTCATCCCAAAGGTGTTCGATGGGGTTGAGGTCAGGGCTCTGTGCAGGCCAGTCAAGTTCTTCCACACCGATCTCAATAAACCATTTTTGTATGGACCTTGCTTTGTGCAGAGGGAAACTGTCATGCTGAAACAGGAAAGGGCCTTCCCCAAACTGTTGCCACAAAGTTGGAAGCACAGAATCATCTAGAATGTCATTGTATGCTGTAGCATTAAGATTTCCCTTCACTGGAACCAAGGGGCCTGGCCCAAACCATGAAAAACAGCCCTAGACCATTATACCTCCACCACACTTTACATTTGACACTATGCATTGGGGCAGGTATCGTTCGCCTAGCATCCACCAAACCCAGATTAGTCCATCAGACTTCCAGATGAGGCGTGATTCATCACTCCAGAAAGTCCAATAGCTTTACACCACTCCAGCTGACGCTTGGCATTGCACATCTTGGTGATTTTAGTCTTCTGTGCAGCTGCTCGGCCAATGGAAACCCCTTTTTTGTGAAGCTCCCGACGAAAATTTCTTATGTTGATGTTGCTTCCAGAGGCAGTTTGGAACTCGGTAGTGAGTGTTGCAACCGAGGACAAATAATTTTTACGCGCTTCAGCACTTGGAGGTCCCGTTCTGTAAGCTTGTGTGGCCTACCACTTCGCGGCTGAGCCGTTATTCCTAGACGTTTCCACTTCACAATAACAGCACTTATAGTTGACCGGGGTAGCTCTAGCAGTGCAGAAATTTGACAAACTGACTCGTTGGAAAGGTGGCATCCTATGACAATGCCACTTTGGAAGTTGCTGAGCTCTTCAGGCCATTCTACTGCCAACATTTGTCTATGGAGATTACATGGCTGTGTGCTCGATTGTATACACCGGTCAGTAAAGGGTGTGGCTGAAATGTCCGAAACCACTAATTTGACGGGGTGTCCACATACTTTTGTATATATATAGATATCTCAGCATAAAAAGAAACGTACTCTCACTGTCAAGTGCGTTTATTTTCAGCAAACTTAACGTGTGTAAATATTTGTATGAACATAAGATTCAACAACTGAGGCATACACTGAACACGTTCCACAGACGTGACTAACAGAAATTGAATAATGTGTCCCTGAACAAAGGAGGGGGGGGGGGGTCAAAATCAAAAGTAACAGTCAGTATCTGGTGTGGCCACCAGCTGCATTAAGTACTGCAGTGCATCTCCTCCTCATGGACTGCACCAGATTTACCAGTTCTTGCTGTGAGATGTTACCCTACTCTTCCACCCATGCATCTGCAAGTTCCCGGACAATTCTGGGGGGAATGGCCCTAGCCCTCACCCTCCGATCCAACAGGTCCCAGGCGTGCTCAATGGGATTGAGATCCGGGCTCTTCGTTGGCCATTCCTGTCTTGCAGGAAATCATGCACAGAACGAGAAGTATGGCTGGTGGCATTGTCATGCTGGAGGGTCATGTCAGGATGAGCCTGCAGGAAGGGTACCTCATAAGGGAGGAGGATGTCTTCCCTGTAAAGCACAGTGTTGAGATCGCCTGCAATGAAAACAAGCTCAGTCTGATGATGCTGTGACACACCGCCCCAGACCAATGACGGACACTCAACCAAATCGATCCCACTCGAGAGTACAGGCCTCGGTGTAACGCTCATTCCTTCAACAATAAATGCGAATCCAACCATCACCCCTGGTGAGACAAAACCGTGACTCGTCAGTGAAGAGCACTTTTTGCCAGTCCTGTCTGCAAAGGTTGGTTTGTGCCCATAGTTGTTGCCGGTGATGTCTGGTGAGGACCTGCCTTACAACAGGCCTACAAGCCCTCAGTCCAGCCTCTCTCAGCCTATTGCGGACAGTCTGAGCACTGATGGAGGGATTGTGCGTTCCTGGTGTAACTCGGGCAGTTGTTGTTGCCATCCTGTACCGCAGGTGTGATATTCGGATGTACCGATCCTGTGCAGGTGTTGTTACACGTGGTCTGCCACTGCGAGGACGATCAGCTGTCCGTCCTGTCTCCCTGTAGCGCTGTCTTAGGCGTCTCACAGTACGGACATTGCAATTTATTCCCCTGGCCACATCTGCAGTCCAATGAAGATCTGTGAAGTTATTTGGATTTTTACGAATTATCTTTGAAAGACCGGGTCCTGAAAAAGGGATGTTTCTTTTTTTGCTGAGTTTATATAATGTACTCAGCATGTTAATTAACGTTAACATCAAATTGTAATTAGTAAAATATCATACGTATTGCATATTTGTAACATATTGTAATTCGTAACATACTTATACATCCTACAAATCATATTATATTGTACGACTCATATTACATTCGTAGGCCAATGTCATGTAACATAATATACTAGTATCATACTAAAGTGAGCGGTATGGATTTTTGTAAGATATAATACGTTTTGATCTGACACCAAGTTGTCCCTCAGAGCTTTGACCGTTGTTGCATCTGTGGCTCGCTCTGGATGGGAGTCTGTCAGATGACTAATGTGATGTAGATGTCGAGCGGCTTCACTGCAAATAGATCGTATGTTTTAAATATTCAACAATGATAATAAAATAAAAAGCTATTCCTCTGCAGGTAGCGATGGTGTGATGATGATCAGTTCTCTGTGGGAATGAGTTAGTAGATACAACATGTATCAGATAGAGATGGTGTGATGATCAGTTTTCAACATTAGTTTGGGTGGGTTCTTTTTTTACTACATGACTTTTGTTTAATGATACACAGGCTATGAAATGACTACGTGTTTATTACATTGTCTTCTAAAACTAGATTGATTACTTTAGTTTCATTGATACATTTATTTGGATAACTGCAATGAATGTAATTGATCTATGACAAATAAACATTCTACATGAATTTGTGCTGGTTTAACCTTTTGTATTTTCTATATAGTTAACCCCCAAAAACGTTTTTGTTTAATTCATGGCATTCAAAATATCTATCTAGTCAAAACATGTCACTACACCTTTACACATCACCATGGGGACAATCCAATTTACTACAATGCATACAGATTAATGTTTTGCAGTGTAAAGGACTTAAACATGTTTATTATTAAGTTAAATAAAACTAAAACAAATTGTCATTTTTAAAGTGTTTTATATGGTACCAAAGTCCAGGGACAGCATTACCACCACAAATCAACAATGACCCAGTTACTATTGGGGGAATGGAACCAGAGAGGAAGCTTGTGTTACCTTTCACACACCACTACAGTATTCATTTCAACAGACCTTTTCCACAACACATTGTTAGAGCTCAATATATACCCAGGACTATATTGAGGGTCAGATTGTTGTAATGCCCAGTTGATTATGTAAATAGTATTGGAGAACTCTGGTATTGATGGGTCATTTCAGGGTGAGTCATTGATATGAATGTTCAGAGTGAAAGAGCTGTGAATTCCCCTGTGATGGCCCACATCTACCACAACCTTTCCTACTGTGTTATTCAGCACCACAGCATTTTAGGAAGCCGCTGTTCAAAATGTGTTCATATGTACATTACAATGAGAGGGGGTGGTGGCATGCACAGGGGAGGAAGTTGATCCCAGACTTCTATTTAGGACTGGGATACTATTCAGAGTTGACAAATTACACACTCCAAACCTACAGTCACGGGGTCCTGATTGTGACAGTGGAGCCCAGTTTGCACTGCAGGATCCAGAGATGACATCAGTGAAGCTGGAGGACTGCAGTCAAACACTGGAGCTGAACGTTGACATTAAAGATGAAGAAGAGGAGAAGATTGGGAAATCTGTTAATCATGGTAAGCGCAGGTTCTATCTAACTATCTTGATAAATTAGACCTCCATAAATTATCACCCAGTCTATTGTTAGGTTGAATTATGTAATTCTGACATCCAATTCTCTTCAACGCTTTTGAATGAGGAAAATGTGGAATTGGAATTTGGGTTACTTTGTGAATTTACTAATTTAAATGGAATTGACCCTGACAGTTGATAACCCTTGCGATAATGAGTGGAGGATGATATAGCTAACACTTTTCAAAGGGAAGTTGGTTTTGAAGTTTCTGAATCTGAGAGATTACGATCAGTAAAATATAATCACTTGTATGTAGCACCTTTTTAAAAAACTAAAGTACTTCAATATATACTTAAAATATGTTTCTTACTGGTACCTGCAACATTCAGACACTTGTGGGCGTCCTAGAGAAAAATGTACTTGTTCGTGAGTCTCAGCTTGTAGGCCGAACTTTTCGGACGATACAGACAGAAGTTGGTGTCTCCTGGTCTGACAAACAACACCGCAGCTCTGCCACGGAAAGACATCAGCGGATGTGGTGGATTAAGACGCAGCCCATGCAAGAATACATCTAATGCTTATTAAACAGAAGGTTTTTGATGGGGATTTCTTTATTATTATGTATTATGCTCACCAAGTGTTGGCTAGCTAACTGCAGAGGCATAACTGTAGCTAGCTAACGTACTTAACTAAATTTAGCTAGGTAGCAAACGTTAGCTGGCGATATTATTAGGCCTACCAACTAGGCCAGCTAGCTAACAAGTTACCATAGCACATTGTACAGAGTATACCTTCCATGTGGTATATTGAGTTTGTTTTTGTATTAGCTAGCTAGTTTTCTAACATTGACTAGCTACTGTAGCTAGCTAAATGACCTAACCTACAGCTGGCAAATAGCTATGCTAAGTTCGCTACTCGCTAGCTAGCGGGGCTCACCTTTGTGTGAAGTTAGCCACAATAACGATTATAAATAACAGTGGAATTTACGGTTCTCCTTCATAATAAAAGTCCCCCGTTGGAAACAACAGTCGTCTCAAATAAAACTGTGAAGGACCTCGGCGTTACTCTGGACCCTGATCTCTCTTTTGACGAACATATCAAGACTGTTTCAAGGACAGCTTTTTTTTCCCGTCTACATAACATTGCAAAAATCAGAAACTTTCTGTCCAAAAATGATGCAGAAAAATTCATCCATGCTTTTGTTAATTAGACTACTGCAATGCTCTACTTTCCGGCTACCCGGATAAAGCACTAAATAAACGTCAGTTAGTGCTAAAATACGGCTGCTAGAATCCTGACTAGAACCAAAAATGTTTTTTGATCATATTACTCCAGTGCTAGCCTCCCTACACTGGCTTCCTGTCAAGGCAAGGGCTGATTTCAAGGTTTTACTGCTAACCTACAAAGCATTACATGGGCCTGCTCCTATCTATCTCTCTGATTTGGTCCTGCCGTACATACCTACACGTACGCTACGGTCACAAGACGCAGGCCTCCTAATTGTCCCTAGAATTTCTAAGCAAACAGCTGGGGGCAGGGCTTTCTCCTATAGAGCTCAATTTTTATGGAATGGTCTGCCTACCCATGTGAGAGACGCAGACTCGGTCTCAACCTTTAAGTCTTTACTGAAGACTCATCTCTTCAGTGGGTCATATTGTTGAGTGTAGTCTGGCCCAGGAGTGTGAATGTGAACGGAAAGGCTCTGGAGCAACGAACCGCCCTTGCTGTCTCTGCCTGGCCGATTCCCCTCTTTCCACTGGGATTCTCTGCCTCTAACCCTATTACAGGGGCTGAGTTACTGGCTTACTGGTGCTCTTTCATGCCGTCCCTAGGAGGGGTGCATCACTTGAGTGGGTTGAGTCACTGAAGTGATCTTTTTGTCTGGGTTGTGCCGTGGCGGAGATCTTTGTGGGCTATACTCGGCCTTGTCTCAGGATGGTAAGTTGGTGGTTGAATATATCCTTCTAGTGGTCTGGGGGCTGTGCTTTGGCAAAGTGGGTGGGGTTATACCCTTCCTGTTTGGCCCTGTCCGGGGGTATCATCGGATGGGGCCACAGTGTCTCCTGACCCCTCCTGTCTCAGCCTCCAGTATTTATGCTGCAGTAGTTTATGTGTCGGGGGGCTAGGGTCAGTTTCTTAAATCTGGAGTACTTCTCCTGTCTTATCCGGTGTCCTGTGTGAATTTAAGTATGCTCTCTCTAATTCTCTCTTTCGCTCTCTCGGAGGACCTGAGCCCTAGGACCATGCCTCAGGACTACCTGGCATGATGACTCCTTGCTGTCCCCAGTCCACCTGGCCGTGCTGCTGCTCCAGTTTCAACTGTTCTGCCTGCGGCTATGGAATCCTGACCTGTTCACCGGACGTGCTACCTGTCCCAGACCTATTATTTGACCATGCTGGTCATTTATGAACATTTGAACATCTTGGCCATGTTCTGTTATAATCTCCTCCCGGCATAGCCAGAAGAGGACTGGCCACCCCTCATAGCCTGGTTCCTCTCTAGGTTTCTTCCTAGATTTTGGCCTTTCTAGGGAGTTTTTCCTAGCCAACGTGCTTCAACACCTGCATTGCTTGCTGTTTGGGGTTTTAGGCTGGGTTTCTATACAGCACTTTGAGATATCAGTTGATGTACGAAGGGCTATATAAATACATTTGATTTGATTTGAGGTCAATATTGGGTTAGTTACACAAATATTAAGTGTTAGCATGCACTTTTGTAGCTAGCTGGATAACCCAATAACTAGTTGTCAAGGCCTAGGTAGCTATAGGCCTAAACTATGGAAAGCACGATGATGATAACTATTGTAGGGTAATGTTGTGTCTAAATTGTCATACATTATTCTCTACCACAGATTTCCACAAGGTCTCAGTCTCCAGGATGGGAAATGCTTACTAGAAAGAAACATACGACAACAGAGACAGTTGTTGATTTCCATTGTTATTTGTAATGTTAAAAAGGGGAGAAAAAGACAATCCTGTTTTTCTAAATTAGCTACAGTGCATTCGGAAAGTATTCAGACCCTTGACTTTTTCCACATTTTGTTACATTACAGCCTTATTCTAAAATTGATTAAGTTAAAATGTCCTCTGCAATCTACACACAATACCCCATAATGCCAAAGCGAAAACAGGTTTTTATATATTTTTTTCAAAATATATCTTTAAAAAAACAACCTTATTAACATAAGTATTCCGACCCTTCGCTGTGAGACTCGAAATTGAGCTCTGGTGCATCCTATTTCCATTGATCATCCTTGAGACGTTTCTACAACTTGATTGGAGTCCACCTGTGGTAAATTCAATTGATTGGACATGATTTGGAAAGGCACACTCCTGTCTATGTAAGATCCCACAGTTGACAGTGCATGTCAGAGCAAAAACCAAGCCATGAGGTCGAAGGAATTGTCCGTAGAGCTCCGAGACCGGATTGTATCGAGGCACAGATCTGGGGAAGTGTACCAAAAAATATCTGCAGCATTGAAGGTCCCCAAGAACACAGTGGCCTCCATCATTCTTAAATGGAAGAAGTTTGGAACCACCAAGACGCTTGCTCGAGCTGGCCGCCCGGCCAAACTGAGCAATCGGGGGAGAAGGGCCTTGGTCAGGGAGGTGACCAAGAACCTCATAGTCACTCTGACAGAGCTCTAGAGTTCCTCTGTGGAGATGGGAGAACCTTCCAGAATGACAACCATCTCTGCAGCACTCCAACAATCAGGCTTTTATGGTAGATTAGCAAAAATACATTTATAAAAAATGTCAAAACCTGTTTATTATTGTCATTATGGTGTATTGTGTGTAGATCGATGAAGAATAAAAAATAAAAAAAATAATACATTTTTGAATAAGGATGTAATGTAATGTGGAAAAAGTCAAGGGGTCTGAATACATTCCTGATGTCATTTGTCACCCAGTACAGCCAGGAGAGGACTGGGCACTGCTCGGATCCTGGTTCCCCCTAGGTTTCTTCCTAGGTTCCTTCCTTCTAGGGAGTTTTTCATCGCCACTGGGCGTCTGCATTGCTTTTCTCTGTGGGGTTTTAGTCATGGCAAAAAAAAGCCTTACTCCTGTAATCCTGTTGTTTCTCACTGTGAGGAAAGGGAGTGTTATAGAATGTTAGCCTCTCTTTACTTTACTGATCAGTATTCACCTTGTCAGTTTTGGTGTGTTTTGTTAGATTCTACTGTAAAGATATTGATATGACCTTGGATTTGCCCTGAGGGTTGAATATCCTCTGTGAGGCTTCTCACAATGGATTCTGATGGTTAACTGGGTGGTGCTGCTTCCCTCTGCAGTTTTCTGTGGGAATGAGTTTGTAGACACAACATTTATCAAATAGAGATGGTGTGATGATCAGTTTTCTGTGGTAATGAGCTGGTAGACACAACATGTATCAAATAGAGATGGTGTGATGATCAGTTTTCACCATTCGGTTGGGTGGATTATTTTTGTTTATTAAATAGTATTTTAAAACTAGACTAGTTATTCATTATAAATATGTTTGGATAACTTAATTGAAGCCTGCTTAATGTATCTTCCAATGAAAAGTAAAGATTGTACATTCATTTGTACTGGACAAAACCTTCTCTTTTGTGTAACGAATTACAAAAAAAACATACTTTAAGTGACATATTTAGTGCTTTTCTGAAGCTTAGCAAGACAGGAAGTTTAAATGAGCATCACAAAGCTAAATCTGACCTATTCTCTTTATTGATCTACTGAATCATCATAGTTTTGGGGTGTTAACTTTACAGTAAATATAATGCTTTTGTTTAATTCATGAAATGCCAACAAATATATCTGTATTTATCTACACAACACATGTCATGACACCTCTACACACTGGGACAAGCCAAGTTGCTAGTCACCAATATTCTCTAAATCAATGATGACTGTTTAACAGTCTTATGGCCTGGAGATAGAACCGGCTTCATTCTCTCAGTCCCAGCTTTGATGCACCTGTACCGTCTCCAACTGCTAGGGGCGGCAGGTAGCCTAGTGGTCAGAGTGAGCTGACAAGTTAACTATCTGTTGTTAACCCACTGTTCCCCGGGCGCCGAAGATGTGGATGTCGATAATGGCAGCCCCTCGCACCTCTCTGATTCAGAGGGATTTGGTTAAATGCTGATGACACATTTCAGTTGAAGCCGTTCAGTTGTACAACTGACTAGATATCCCCCTTTCCAAGATGGTAGCAGGGTGAACAGGCCGTGTCTCTGGTGGCTGAGGTTCTTGATGATCTTCTTGGCCTTCCACAGAGATTATCTACAATGAATATGTTATGGGTTAAAAACTTAGACACTAAAACAGACACCCCCTTAGTTAAAAAAAAACACGGCTTATTTGTCGAGAAAATCGATCTCACTTTTATATTCTACACGGTTTAATAGTAGTTAGTCCATCAGTCCAATAATGTCGCTGTTGCACTGTGGTAGTGGGGGGGGAACAGGAAGTTCCGGGTTGGTGCCCACCATTCTACAGAATAAAGAAAACGCCAGAACTGTGCTGACCGTTTCTATTTATTATTACAGGTATGTAGTAGAACGTTTAAACGGACTAATATCGAAATAACGTTTGGGAAAGGTTTTGTGTCAGAGTGAGTGAAGAACGTGAGAAAAACACATTTACAAGCACACGGCGTGGTGTCCAACCACACTTTTTCAATTGTGAGGCTTTCATTGTTCGTATATAACTCAGTGGGTTTCGGGGATGTTCAGTACTAAAACGTTTGGGAAAGTTGCAGATAGAAATGCTCTGAATAGAACTGACATGATTCCTTAGAATCAGAGGCATCTTTGTTCTACATAATACATTTATATCTGATCGTGGCCAACGTCTCCGTTCTCTCCGTCCTCTCCGCTTGTCCCTACGTATGTAGGGACAATAACGATTAGGCACAAGTGGAATTTGCGGTTCAACCTCAAAGTAAAAGTACCTAATTGAAAGTGAGGCAAACGGATAGAAAATAGTGGAATCATTCCATATTTGGGCTAGATAATGATAACATGTTTGGAATGTTAATTTAAAATGAATTACAATCATTGATTAAATTGAAAATAAAGAGAAAACAACGTTTGAAATCCCACTGTGGATGTTATAGACCACATAATTGCATTGGGGACATTTTTATATGAACTTATGAAGCGGGTTGGATTGTGCATCCGTGAAACAGGTGACACCCACAGAATACAATTACCAAGAGTTAACACAAATATTAGCGTCTTAGCTCCTATTGCAGGACTTTGTCTGAATACTCACCTTCCCAGTCAGTCTATTACAGGGGTTCTCCAGTACTATTTGAGAAGGTCCGGTCACACAAGTTTCCTAGGTGGCAAAGGTCCAGATGGATATTGTCATTTATTGCTGTAGTAACAAACTCCCAACTTGCAACCCCAAAATTTTCACAACCCTCTTGTTGGCAGGTTTAAATGTAATATCACACAATTCTACACATTTTGCGATGGGGCAAAAATGTTCTGTTGTTCTGTTGTTGCAGTTTTAAAGCTAATTTCCTACAGTTCTACACGTTTCCATGTCTTATGTGTTTATATGATACCAGGGGTCGAAACCCAACCCCAAAAATATTATGTATATTTTTTGGAACTCGTGAATTGTATTGACCCGCTCTGGATCCGGACCCCTTCCCTTTTCCACATTTGGTTACTTACTTGGTTACCCTTATACTAAAATTTATAAAATGAAATGTTTTTCCTCATTAATCTACACAAAATACCCCATAATGCCAAAGCAAAATCGGGTTTTTAGAATTTTTTGCAAATTTACTAAAAAATTCAAAACCGAAATGCTTTATTTCCATAAGTATTCAGACCCTTTGCTATGAGACTCAGAATTGAGCTCAGGTGCATCCTGTTTCCATTGATCATCCTTGATGTTTCTACAACTTGATTGTTGTCCACCTGTAGTAAATTCAATTGATCGGACATGATTTGGGAAGGCACACACCTGTCTATATAAGGTCCCACATTTGACAGTGCATGTCAGAACAAAACCCAAGCCATGAGGTCAAAGGAATTGTCCGTAGAGCTCTGAGACAGGGTTGACTCTTCCTAGAGCTGGCCGCCCGGCCAAACTGGGCAATAGGGGGAGTAGGTCCTTGGGCAGGGTGGTGACCAAGAACCCAAGGGTCACTCTGACAGAACTCCAGACTTCCTCTGTGGAAATGGGAGAACTTTCCAGAAGGACAACCATCTATGCAGCACTCCACCAGTCAGTCCTTTATTGTAGAGTGGCCAGACGGAAGCAACACCTTAGTAAAGGCACATGACAGCCCGGTTGGAGTGCCAAAAGGCAAGGACTCTGACCATAACAAACAAGATTCTCTGGTCTGATGAAACCAAGATGAATCTATTTTGGCTGAATGCCAAGTGTCACATCTGGAGGAAACCAGGCACCATCCCTACAGTGAATCGTGGTGGTGGCAGCGTCATGATGTGTGGATGTTTTTTAGCGGCAGGGACTAAGAGACACGTCAGGATCGAGGGAAAGATGAATGGAGCAGGGATATCCTTGATGAAAACCTGCTAAGGACCTCAGACTGGGGTGAAGGTTCACCTTCCAACAACGCTAAATACACAGCCAAGACAATGCAGGAGTGGCTTTGGGACAACTCTCTGAATGCCCTTGAGTGGCCCAGCCAGAGTCCAGACTTGATCCAGATTGAACATCTCTGGAGAGACCTGAAAATGGCTGTGCAGCGACGCTCCCCATCCAACCTGACAGAGAGCTTGATAGGATCTGCAAAGAAGAATGAAAGAAACTCCCCAAAAACAGGTGTGCCAAGCTTATAATGTCATACCCAAAAAGACTTGAGGCTGTAATCGCTGCCAAAGGTGCTTCAACAAAGTACTGAGTAAATGGGTCTGAATACTTATGTAAATATGATATTTCTGTTTTAAATTTTTAATACATTTGCAAAAAATTCTTAAAACCTGTTTTCACTTTGTCATTATGGGGTGTATTGTCTGTAGATTGATGAGGGGGAAAACTATTTAATACATTTTAGAATAAGGCTGAAACGTAACAAAATGTGTAAAATGTCGAGTTCTGAATATTATCTGAATGCACTGTTTAGGAAATCTAGTTTAGCATACACTAAGTTCATTTACGTAGTGAACCCTTTATAGTGTGAACTTTGTGTCTAATGTAAAGATGAATTGAATGGTTTGTTGTCAGCTCTTAGCTACCTGATCTAATATAGTTTGAGAATAAAGATTGTGTCAGAACTTTCAAGACTCATTTTTGTGTACTTTTGTCTTTATTACTACAGGCCGACTCAGATTAAGTCTGAGGCCGGTAACATCAACAGTGAGGACAAACCCAGCCTGCCTCTCTCCTTCCACACGGAGTCCAAACCTACAGTCACTAGGTCCTGATTGTGACAGTGGAGCCCAGTTTGCACTGCAGGATCCAGAGATGGCATCAGTGAAGCTGGAAGACTGCAGTCAAACACTGGAGCTGAATGTCAACATTAAAGATGAAGAAGAGGAGGAGAAGATTGGGAAATCTGTTTCTCATGGTAAGCACAGGTTCTAACTATATCTTCAGAAGTTTGAGTAATAGACCTCCATAAGTTATGACCCAGTCTATTGATAGGTTGAATTCTGTAATTCTGACAACATATCCCTGAATAACTGGGGCTATCTTGAAGTAGACACACTGTCAGCGTTTTAAAGTTCTATGAAATGAGTCTGTGTAGTGACTAACCCTTGTGATAGTGAGTGGAGGATGATATGAAATGAGTCTGTGTAGTTTCTAACCCTTGTGATAGTGAGTGGAGGATGATATGAAATGAGTCTGTGTAGTTACTAACCCTTGTGATAGTGAGTGGAGGATGATATGACTCATAATATTCACCCCTTTCTGCCCTCAACTGTGGAGTAGCTTTTACGGCCATAGACCCCATTTAGTCGACTGGTCAATTGTTGGTCAATAGGCTGTTAGTCGACCAAGATTTTTTTTTTCAGAGCAAATATACAGTACCAGTCAAAAGTTTGGACACACCCATTCTTTATTTTTTACTATTTTCTACATTGTAGAATAATACTGATGACATCAAAACTACGAAATAACACACGGAACCATGTAGTAACCAAAAAAGTGTTAAACAAATCCAAATATATTTGAGATTCTTCAAAGGAGCCACCATTTGCCTTGATGACTGCTTTGCACACTCTTGGCATTCTCTCAACCAACTTCATGAGGAATGCTTTTCCAATAGTCTTGAAGGGGTTCCCACATATGCTGAGCACTTGTTGGCTGCTTTTCCCTCACTCTGCGCTCCAACTCATTCTAAACCATCTCAATTGGGTTGAGGTTGGGTGATTGTGGAGGCCAGGTCATCTGATGCAGCAGTCCATCACTCTCCTTCTTGGTCAAATAGCCCTTACACAGCCTGGAGGTGTGTTGGGTCATTGTCCTGTTGAAAAACAAATAATAGCCCCACTAAGCGCAAACCAGTTGGGATGGCGTATCGCTGCAGAATGCTGTGGCACACTGATTGGCTCAAACGCATTAAGAAGATAAGAAATGACACAAATGAACTTTTAACAAGGCACACCTGTTCATTGAAATACATTCCAGGTGACTACCTCATGAAGTTGGTTGAGAGAATGCCAAGTGTGTAGCGCTGTCATCAAGGCAAAGGGTGTCAACTTTGAAGAATCTCAAATATAAAATTATCTTTGATTTGTTTAACACTTTTTTTGGTTACTACATGATTCCATATGTGTTATTTCATAGTTTTGATGTATTCACTGTTATTCTACAATGTAGAAAATAGTAAAAATAAAGAAAACCCTTGAATGAGTAGGTGTGTCCAAACTTTTGACTGGTACTGAATATATAAAAAATTTATGGCACACGAGACATCTGTCTGATTCACGCCTGTCTGAGTGGACTAGTCCATTTGCCTGTCTGAGTGGACTAGTCCATTTGCCTGTCTGAGTGGACTAGTCCATTTGCCTGTCTGGGTGGACTAGTCCATTTGCCTGTCTGGGTGGACTAGTCCATTTGCCTGTCTGGGTGGACTAGTCCATTTGCCTGTCTGGGTGGACTAGTCCATTTGCCTGTCTGGGTGGACTAGTCCATTTGCCTGTCTGGGTGGACTCGTCCACTGTCTGTCTGGGTGGACTAGTCCATTTGCCTGTCTGGGTGGACTAGTCCATTTGCCTGTCTGGGTGGACTCGTCCACTGTCTGTCTGGGTGGACTCGTCCACTGTCTGTCTGGACTCGTCCATTCAATAATATATTGAATGCATACACTGGTGATAGTGGTGTGCCATACACCACTATCACCAGTGTATGCATTCAATATATTATTATTACAGTCTTACCATTGTCATTGTAGAAGTGGGCATGTTGTTTGTAGAGCATATACAACCTTGGCTACACTTGTGAGAACGGTTTTGGTGTATTTCCTTCCATTTACGAGTTTACACATTTTTTTTGGTCTTTTGGTTAGAGTGCTCCTGTCAATGTTGAGTAAGGACACACACCTGATTACGCCTATAGGCTAGCCTGCCTGATTACACATAGACTATTTCTGATTGTCTTAACTCACCGTCACTGTGGAGAATTCTCAAATAAAAAATGTCTTCACCTGAAACAGCAAGTAAACAAAGTCTGTTTCTACATCCATTGAGAATGACAATAGTTCCTCAATGTAGCCTATTTAAAAAGTCTTTCCATCTCTCTCCCTTTTGATAACCACTCAGCATGAAAGGGGAAAAAATGTAATGCTCTGATCCAGTGGAAACGTCATAAAATAGGCCTACCAGAATACTTCTTATCCCTTGCACAAAATAGCCTACAGCTCTGTCTGTCTGGAGCTCACTGGCATGAGAAACACTAAGGGCCCAGAATATTTTATACAATGTTGCAAGTTTGCTAGACAGGCCATGTGCAGCCAATTTGATTTATAGGATCTATTTTCATCAGGGTATTTTCTACCTGCAGGTTGCAATGTTTTTATTTGTTGGCTTTATGTAGACTATTTTTACATATTGGCAATGGAAGTTACTTTTAGATTCATTTTAATTTAGATATAATTGTGATATAATTTTGATTAACCACATGACATTGATTTGAGATATAAAGACTTTATTATAAATTATATGAAAATCATAACGCAGCAGCGGGAGGAGGAGAGTCGAGAACAGATTTATTTTATTCTGGTTACGCTATATTGATCTCTGGATCCCTCTTGAGTATTTTGTGTGTCTTCAATTTTTAAGTTGCATTTTTAAGTTGCTTAAAGCATCAGACAAGCTCAATACCCTCCATATAGTTGATTTTATTTCAGCACATATATATGGAAACATAAAATACACGTTTTTAAAATTAAAGCATTTGGTTGAAAGAAAACAAGGCTCTCAGTCGAACGGGTATCATTTGTCGGCACAGCCCTAATAGCTTTATTCCCTGTATTGTACAGCCTACTGATATGAAGTCATATGTATAACACACCAACTGACCGGTTCTTCTGATGTTGTTCACACAGGAGACCATGTTGAGATATTCTCTACATCCGGAGAGCAACAGCAGGAAGATCATGGAGCTAAGAGGTCTCACCACTGCCCACATTGTGAGGAGATTTTCCCAATTCTATCAAAACTAGAAATACACCTAAAACTACACACAGGAGATAATCTGTATTCCTGCACTGACTGTGGGAAGAGTTTCACAACATCACAGGCTCTGACAGTTCATCTGCGAGTCCACACTGGAGAAAAACCTTACTCCTGTTCTGACTGTGGGGAGAGTTTCTCTCAACAGAGCAGCTTAAAAACACACCAACGTATACACACAGGAGAAAAGCCTTACTCATGCTCTGACTGTGGGAAGAGTTTCTCCGTATCAAGCAACTTAAAAACACACCTAAAAATACACACCGGGGAGAAGCCTTACTTTTGCTCTGACTGTGGGGCGAGTTTCTCTCAACAGAGCCACTTACAAACCCACCAACATATACATACAGGAGAGAAGCATTACTTCTGCTCTGACTGCGGAAAATTCTTCACAACATCAGCTGAGTTAAGAGTTCATCAAAGAACACACACAGGAGAGAAGCCTTACTGCTGCTCTGACTGTGGGAAGAGTTTCTCTCAACAGGTCCACTTAAAATGTCACCAGCGAATACACACAGGAGAGAAGCCTTACTCCTGCTCTGACTGTGGAAAGAGTTTCACCCGATTGGATATATTAAAATGTCACCAGCGAATACATACAGGAGATAAGCCTTACTCCTGCTCTGACTGTGGGAAGAGTTTCTCCCAACAGGGCAACTTAAAAATACACCAACGTATACATAAAGGAGAGAAGCCTTATTCCTGCTCTGACTGTGTAAAATGCTTCACAACATCAACTGAGCTAAAATCTCATCAGAGAACACACACAGGAGAGAAGCCTTACTACTGCTCTGACTGTGGGAAGAGTTTTTCCCGATTGGCTACCTTAAAAACACATCAATGTATACATAAAGGAGAAAAGCCTCATCACTTCCCTCAGACCAGCTAAGATTAAAGTCACTCTATCAATTAATTCTCATCTCATAAAATAAGTGGTAACAGTGAATTGGATCAAATGAAGAAAGCTTAGAACACGTTTCTCACTGTGAGAGAACTGTGCAGAGGAAAGGGAGCGTTCTAGAATGATGACATTGGAAATCATCTTCCTCCATCTTTTTTTTAAACTTCAAAACATAGAAATGCGCCATTTTCACATGTGTTAATGTTGGGGTGTTGCTGGGGATGATGAATAGGAAGTTGAAACATTTTAAAATGTCCCTTTTAAGGCAAAAACAATAGGATGGTGGTTGGTGGGGTGGATGGATGAGTCAGCATATAACATGAAAGTCTAGCAACCCAACGGTTGAGTGTTCAAATTTCATCACTGACAACTTTAGCATTTTAGCTAATAAGCAACTTTGCAACTACACTACATGACCAAAAGGACACTACCATTCAAAAGTTTGGGGTCACTTAGAAATGGCCTTGTTTTTGAAAGAAAATCTTTTTTTTTGTCCATTTTAAAATAACATAAAATTGATAAGAAATACGGTGTAGACATTGTTCATGTTGTAAATTACTAATGTAGCTGGAAACAGCTGATTTTTTAAAATGGAATATCTACATAGGTGTACAGAGGCCCATCATCAGCAGCCATCACTCCTTGTGTTCCAATGGCACGTTGTTAGCTAATCCAAGTTTATCATTTAAAAAGGCTAATTGAACAATAGAAAACCCTTTTGCAATTATGTTAGCACAGCTGAAAACAGTTGTGCTGATTAAAGAAGCAATAAAACTAGACTAGTTGAGTATCGGGGGCATCAGCATTTGTGGGTTCGATTTCAGGCTCAAAAATGTCTAGAAACAAATAACTTTCTTCTGAAACTCGTCAGTCTATTCTTGTTCTGAGAAATGAAGGCTATTCCATGGGAGAAATTGCCAAGAAACTGAAAATCTCGTACAATGTTGTGTACTACTCCCTTCACAGATCAGAGCAATCTGGCCCTAACCAGAATATCAAGAGGAGTGGGAGGCCCCGGTGCACAACTGAGCAAGATGTACATTAATGTCTAGTTTGAGAAAGTCCTCAACTGGTAGCTTCATTAAATAGTACCCGCAAAACAACGTCAACAGTGAAGAGGCGACTCCGGGATGCTGGCCTTCTAGGCAGTCTCAGACTGGCCAATAAAAATAAAAGATTAAGATGGGCAAAAGAACACAGACACTGGACAGAGGAACTCTGCCTAGATGGCCAGCATCCCGGAGTCGCCTCCTCACTGTTGAATTTGAGACTGCACTGTATTTCTGATCAATTTTATGTTATTTTAATGGGGGAAAAAATGGCTTTTCTTAAAAAAAACAAGGACATTTCTTATTGGCCTCGAACTTTTGAACGGCAGTGTATGTGGGCACCTGCTCGTCAAACATCTCATTTCAAAATCATGGGCATTATTATGGACTTGGTCCCCCTTTTGCTGCAATAACGGCCTCCACTCTTCTGGGAAGGCTTTACACTAGATGTTGGAACATTGCTGTGGGGACTTTTTCCATTTAGCCATAAGAGCATTAGTGAGTTCGGGCACTGATGTTGGGCGATTAGGTCTGGCTTATGGCTCGCAGTCAACGTTTCAATTAATCCCAAAGGTGTTCGATGGGGTTAAGGTCAGGGCTCTGTACAGGCCAGTCAAGTTCTTCCACACTGATCTCGACAAACCATTTGTGTATGGACGTCTATTTGTGCTCGGGGGCATTGTCACGCTGAAACAGGAAAGGGCCTTCCCCAAACTGTTGCCGCAAAGTTGGCAGCACAGAATCATCTATAATGTCATTGTATGCTGTAGCGTTAAGATTTCCCTTCACTGGAACTAAGGGGACTAGTCCGAACCATGAAAAAACATTTGTTTTAGACCATTAGTTGTCCTCCACCAAACTTTACAGTTGGCACTATGCATTGGGGCAGGTAGCGTTCTCCTGGCATCCACCAAACCCAGATTAGTCCGTCGGACTGCTAGATGATGAAGCGTGATTCATCACTCCAGAGAACATGTTTCTACTGCATCAGTCCAATGACGGTGAGCTTTACACCACTCCAGCCAACGCTTGGCATTGCACATGGTGATCTTAGGCATGTGTGCTGCTGCTCGGCCATGGAAACCCATTTTATGAAGCTCCCGACGAACAGTTCTTGTTGACGTTGCTTCCAGCAGCAGTTTGGAACTTGATTGTGAGTGTTGCAACCGAGAACAGACCATTTTTACATGCTTCAGCACTCAGCGGTCCTGTGTTTTGAGCTTGTGTGGCTTACCACTTCACGGGTGAGCCGTTGCTCATAGACATTTCCATTTCACAATGACAGCACTTACAGTTGAACAGGGCAGCTCAAGCAGGGCAGAAATGTTATGAACTGACGGTGCCACATTGAAAGTCACGAAGCTCTTCATTAAGGCCATTCTACTGTGTAATACTCCTGTCAGCAAAGGGTGTGGCTGAAATAGACAAATCCACTATTTTGAAGGGGTGTCCTCATACTTTTGTATATATTGTCTGCTTAACATGTTAGCCTAGCATGCAACTACTTACCATGTTAATGTGAGCAACAACTAATTGGAATAGGTAAAATATCATACGTATAGCAAATTCGTAACATATTGTACGAAATCTAATTCGTAACATATTGTACAAAATCTAATTCGTAACATATTGTACGAAATCTAATTCGTAACATACTATACATCCTACAAATCGTATTACAGTTATAGGTCAATGTAACATAACATACCGTAAAATACTAAATAGTGTGCAATGTTCTTTTTTCTTCTTTTTTTTACATATAGTACATTTTGCTCTGACACCAAGTTGTCCCTCTGCAGTTCTCTGTGGAAATGAGCTAGTAGACACATGTATCAGCTAGAGATGGTGTCAGTTCTTTTTTTACTACACAACAACTTTTGTTTAATGATACACAGGCTATGAAACGACTACGTGTTTATTAAATTGTCTTTTAAAACTCAATAGATTCATTATTTTAGTCATTGATTCAGGTATTTGGATAACTGTAATGAAGTTAATTGATCTGCTAATGATAAAATAAACATTCTACATGAATTTGTGCTGGTCAACCTTTGTTTTCTGGGTTATCTATACATAAAATACAATGTTTTTGTTTAATTCATGGAATTCAAAGTCATTTACATGTCTATTATCTACTCAAAACATGTCACTACACCTTTACACATCACCATGGGGACAAGCCAATTTGCTAGCCACCAGTAATTGCTACAATGCACACAAATAGATGTTTTGCAGTATAAAGGACTTACATATGTTTCTTATTAAATAACAGTTAAATAAAATGGGGAAAAGTATTGTCATTTTAAAGTGTTTTATATGGTACCAAAGTCCAGGATTACCACCACAAATCAATAATGATCCAGTTACTATTGGGGGAATGGAACCAGAGAGGAAGATTGTGTTACCTTTCTCTTAATTATCGTAAGAGTAGGGGTGTTAACCCCGGAGTCCTGGCTAAATTCTCATTCTGACCATCATGGCCCTCTAATCATCCCCAGCTTCCAGGCTCATTCATCCCCCCTCTCCCCTGTAACTCTTCCCCAGGTTGTTGCTGTAAATGAGAACATGTTCTCAGTCAACTTCCCTGGTAAAATAAAAAATGTAATTACTTAAACATTAATGTGCACTGTTCAAAATATATCTACAGTCAACGCTGTGTCTAGCACTAGCCCCCAAAATAAAGTGTCCGATCTGGGTTAACTTGGTAGAGTTTACGAAAACAAATATAATACAAGTGTCATCCCAGATGAGGAATAAGAAACATTCAAAGCACATGTAATGTTTGTATTTAGGCAATGTAATGTCTAGTTCTTACACAGGATTTAGCTAGTTAAAGTGAAGTATATCTTTAGGAGTAATTCATGTGTACCTGTACATTACCCACCCTGACAACCTGGCCCTCAATTTAAAGCCCGTGGAAGTGACATCCAAGTGGGAGAACAAATACACTAGTACAATACAGAGTATATTTAATATCTGCACAAGTACAATGTAATTACTAGGTGTTACACAGGATTTGGCCGGTGATAATGAAGTCTATCTTGAAGGGTACTTACTTGTAATTACAGTGAACCAATAGCCAGTGGTGGGAAAAGTAGCTGTCATACTTGAGTAAAAGTAAAGACACCTTAATAGAAAGTCACACAGTAAAATGCTCCTTGAGTAAAAGTCTAAAAGTATTTGGTTTTAAATATACTTAAGTTGCAGAAGTCAAAGCATTAATAATTTCAGATTCCTTATATTAAGGAAACCAGATAAAAAATATATTATGGATGGCCAATGGGCACACTCCAACATTCAGACATAATTTACAAAGTCCACCAGGTCAGAGGAGGTAGGGATGACCAGGGTTGTTCTCTTGGTAACAGTGAATTGGACAATTTTCCTGTCCTGCTAAGCATGCCAACTGTAATGAGTACTTCTGGGTGTCATGGAAAATGTATTGAGTAAAAAGCACATGATTGTCTTTAGAACAGGAGTCGAGAAGGTCAGTGTGCAAAATCTGGACATGATAGATTGCCGCGGGGGAAAAAAGGTGTTATAGACAAGATAAAAACGTCAAGATAGAAGAGAGAAAGGTACGTTTTCTATGCAATTTGTTTCGTTTCCTTTTGGGAATACATGAATAGTGCTGGACGATGTAGCATAGGACGTTAGATAACTAGCTAGCTAGCATTTGGCAGCTACCTAGCCAACCGAAGGCTAGCTAGCTAATGGAAGGCTAGCTAGCTAACGGAAGGCTAGCTAGCTAACGGAAGGCTAGCTAGCTAACGGAAGGCTAGCTAGCTAACGGAAGGCTAGCTAGCTAACGGAAGGCTAGCTAGCTAACGGAAGGTTAATGGAAGAGCCATAACTGTAGCATGCTAACGTTAGCTGGCGTTAATGTTAGGCTTACCAACTAGGCTAGCTAGCTAACAAGTTACCATAGCACATTGTACGGAATAGATTTACCTTGTAGGATGTTGAGTTTTGTTTGGATTAGCTAGCACGCTAGATAGTTTTCTAACCTTTACTAGCCACTGTAGCTAAATTACCTAACATAAAGCTGGCAAATAGCTATGTTATGGTCGCTACTCGCTAGCTAGCTGGGCTCACTTTTGTGTGAAGCTAGCCACAATAACGATTATCCACAACAGTATAATTTATGGGTCGCCTTCATAATAAAAGTCCCCCATTGGAAACAACAGTGTGTAGTCTATCTTGGGTTAGTTATACAAATCTTTCGTGTTAGCATGCCATTTTATAGCTAGCTGGATAACACAATAACTAGTTAGCAAGGCCTAGGTAGCTACAGGCTTAAACTAGGGAAAGCATGATGATGATAACTACTCCATCTTGAGAGAGGGCTCAAGAAGCACCTATGCTCTCAGAGACCTGGCCGCATGGTTGGAGGATAAGGCAGGCCACACCCATGTCTCCTTTGTCATGGCCAGGTCCAGGGTCGCCCCCAAAGCAGTTGTCAATGCCTAGGCTGGAACTCAGTGCTGCCCTTTCTGGAGCCCAGTTGGCCTCTACCCTGCGAGCCGAGCTCACCTTGCCAATCCAAAGGGTCATCTACTGGAGTGATTCAACCACTGTATTGACCTGGCTCAAGTCGGAGTCCTGCAGGTATAAGGTGTTCGTCGGAACTCGCATTGCGGAAATCCAAGACCTAACAGAAGTCCAGGACTGGAGGTATGTTGATAGCATAAACAATCCTGCTGATGACGTTACTCGCGGTAAAACCCTTAAGGAACTGGCTCAACCCCATCGCTGGAGCTTGGGACCACCATTCTTGTCCCAACCAGAGAACGAGTGACCGACAGCCCCCAGGTGTGCGGCCCCTCCGCAACCAACTGAAGCTCATGAGTTAAGGAAGTCCGCCCAATGCTACAGCATCTCTACGGAACCAACAACAGCTCTCCCTGACCTAGCACAATCCCAAACACTGCCGGATCTGATCACCGCCACAAACCAGACCTCAGATGGGGTGGCTTCTATACCCACCTCCCTCGCGGCAGAGACACTACTCCTCCAGCATGGACAAGCAGTTAGCTCTGAAAAAAGCTCTGAAAGCCGGTAGGGAAGTTGCTAAGGAGAGCCGTCTTCTCTCTCTCGCCCCCAGAATATGATCAAATCCTTGGAGTGATCAGAGTCGGGGGGAGGCTCCGCCAAGCAGAAGTTTTGGACCCCGATGCTATCCACCCAATTATCCTTGACTCCAGACACCCCCTTACCAGGCTCCTCATTAAGAGTTAGGCTTCTCCACCCAGGGCCAGAGAGGGTCTATGGGGAGATGAAGTGGAAGTACTGGATAATTGGAGGACGAGGAGTCATTCGTAAGCACCAATACGCCTGCGTAGAATGTCAGAGATGGCGGGCCGGAGCCACGATGCCCAAAATGGCAGATTTACCCTATGCTCGCTTGCGCCTCCTTAAACCACCCTTCTGGTCAACAGGAGTAGACTGCTTTGGCTCCTTGATGATCAAGCTAGGACGCCGTGTGGAAAAGCGCTGGAGCATTCTATTCAAGTGTTTGACAACTAGATGTGTCCACCTGGACCTACTGGAGAGTTTGGATACTGAAGCCTTCCTCATGGCCCTACGGCAGTTTATCTCCCGACGGGGGAAACCCTACGAGATCCTGGCTGGCAGAGGTACGAACTTCAAGGCACAAGAAGCCGGGTTGGAGGAAGCCTTCCAAGCCATGGAACCCAGCCTCCAGGATCAGCTGATGGACCAACAAATCTCATTCAAATGTAACCCTCCAGGAGCTCCTCATTTTGGAGGAACATGGGAGCAAGAGATCAAATCTGAAAAAGACGGCCTTACGAGTCGTACTAGGGGACTAAACTGTCCCCTAGTACGTCCTGATAGAGGTGGAAGGGATACTGAACTCCAAACCCTTGGGATATCTCTCTGCAGACATCGCTGACCCCGATCCAGTTACACCGAATATGCCCTTGATGGGATGCCGAGATGCGTCACTTCCTCAAGCCATGTATGCTGATACCAACCTCGTTGGCAGACGCCGGTGGCGACACAGCCAGATCTTAGCTGGTGGATCCTCAGCTGCCTCGAGCCTCCTGGCCGGTGGGCCATATCACTAAGACCATGCCTGGAACCGATGGTTGTGTTAGATCAGTGGAGATCCAGGTGAAGAACCGGACATATATCCGGCCAGTTGCCCGACTAATTCCTCTCCCTGAGATGACAGAGGTCGGGGAGCAATGAGCCTTTTTTGAGGAGTGTGGAATTGAACAAATTTCCAGGGTGGCTGTAGAAAAGGCCCATGGAGTTGGTGGAATAATCCTTTAATTCATTGCCACTTACTCAGCTGGGCCAGGGGCGCTTTAATTAGGTCAGGTGGAAATGTCAGACAGATCTCAACTCCGGAGGATATTGCCATCGCCTGAGCTCACTGCTTTCTCTTCCTTAACTCTGTCTGATCCAGAAGTTCTGTGCGTCCATGAATCCACAAATTCCTTCCTCAGTCGCATCCATTCCTCTGTCACCTGACACGTGACCACCTGTTCACCTTCACTGTCAGTCATCCTACCTGTCCAGCTACCCACACAGATTCCACCAATCTTTCAATAGGGTAACGTAGTGTCTCAATTGCCATACATTCTTCTCTACCACAGATTTCCACTCTGCAATCTACACACAATACCCCATAATGCCAGAGCGAAAACAGGTTTTTAGATATTTAAAATAAATAAATAAACATCAATACCTTATTTACATAAATATTCAGACCCTTTGCTATGACACTCGAAATTGAGCTCTGGTGCATCCTGTTTCCATTGATCATCTTTGAGATGTTTCTACAACTTGATTGGAGTCCACCTGTGGTAAATTCAATTGATTGGATATGATTTGGAAAGGCAGACACCTGTCTATATAAGGTCCCACAGTTGACAGTGCATGGCAGAGCAAAAACCAAGCCATGAGGTCAAAGGAATTGTCCTTAGAGCTCAGAGACAGGATTGTGTGGAGGCACAGATCTGGGGAAGGGTACCAAAAATGTTTGCAGCATTGAAGGTCCCCAAGAACACAGTGGCCTTCATCATTCTTAAATGGAAGAAGTTTGGAACCACCAAGATGCTTGCCTGAGCTGGCAGCCCGGGCAAACTGAGGAAGCAAGGGAGAAGGGCCTTGGTCAGGTAGGTGAGCAGAACTTGATGGTCACTCTGACACAGCAGGAGTGGTTTCGTTTTGTAATGTCCTTGAGTGGCCCAGCCAGAGCCCGGACTTGAACCCGATCAAATATCTCTGGAGAGACCTGAAAATAGCTGTGTAGCAACGCTCCCCTTTCAACCTGACAGAGCTTGAGAGGATCTGCAAAGAAGAATGGGAGAAAAACTCCCCAAATACATGTGTGCCAAGCTTGTCGTGTCATACCCTGGAGAACTCAATGCTGTAATCGCTGCCAAAGGTGCTTCAACAAAGTACTGAGTAAAGGGTCGGAAAATGTGATATTTACGGTTTAAAAAAATATAAAATATAAAAAATTAACTGTTTTTTATTTGTCATTCTGGGGTATTGTGTGTATATTGATGGGGGGGGGGGGCTATTTCATCTATTTTAGAATAAGGCTGTAACGTTACAAAATGTGGAAAAAGTCAAGGGGTCTGAATACTTTCCGAAGGCACTATATATCAAGTCATTTGTCACCTAGTACAGCCAGAAGAGGAGCGGCCACTGCTCGGAGCCTGGTTCTTCTCTAGGGTTTTCCTAGATTCCTTCTAAGGAGTTTTTACTAGTCCCTCTGCTTCTGTATTGCTTTCCCTTTGGGGTTTTAGTCTTGGTTCCTGCACCCTCAGTGGAGTCGACAAACACCGGGAGCATCCATTTTTCAGGAAGAAGGCAGAGAGGAAGCCAAAGCCTGAAACCTGGAAGCATCTGGTTTCTGTCAACCTCATTGAGGTGTTTTTTTTTACACCTTATATGTTAGGTTAGGGTATCTGTAAAGCACTTTGTGACAACTGCAGATGTAAAAAGGGCTTTATTTATTTTTTTGATTGAAATGTACATCACACCAACTGACTGGTTCTTTGGATGTTGTTCACACAGGAGACCATGTTGAGACATTCTCTACATCCAGAGAGCAACTACGCAACTAAGCCTTACTCCTGATCTGACCGTTGGAAGAGTTTCTCTCAACATGGCCACTTAAAAACACACCAACATAAACATAAATGTGAGATTCCTCATCTGTTCTCTGACTAGTGTAGATTAAAATCATTCCTTCACTTAATTATCAAGAAAGCGTAGAACACACTATTGTAATCCTATTGTTTCTCACTGTGAGAGAACTGTGCAGAGGAAAGGGAGCGTTCTAGAATGTTAGCCTCTCTTTACTTTACTGATCAGTATTCACTTAATTTATCTGCAAATTAAAAATAAAGTTTGTACATTTGTACTGGACAAACTCTTCTCTTTTGGAAAATGAATTACCAAAAAACTATGTTTCAAGTGACATATTTGCTGTTTTTCTGAAGCTGAACAAGACAGGAAGTTGAAATGAGCATCACAAAGCTAAATCTGACCTATTCTCTAACATGTTTTGTCAGCGTAAGCAGCTGTGAGACCTGCTGGAGTACTGTGGATCTACTGAATCATTGTAGTTTTTTGGGGGTTATCTTTACAGTAAATGTAATGCTTTTGTTTAATTCATGAATTTCAAATAAATATATCTGTATTTATCTACTCAACACGTGTCACGACACCTCTACACACTGGGACAAGCCAATTTACTAGTCACCAATATTCTCAAAATCAAATCAGTGATGACTGTTCAACAGTGGCCTGGAGATAGAAGCAGTTTCATTCTCTTGGTAACAGCTTTGATGCACCTGTACCGTCTCTGCTTGCTAGATTGTAGCAGGGTGAACAGGCCGTGGCTCGGGTGGATGAGGTTCTTGATCTTCCAAATAAAATGTTATTGATCACATACACATCAAATCAAATGTATTTATATAGCCCTTCGTACATCAGCTGATATCTCAAAGTCCTGTACAGAAACCCAGCCTAAAACCCCAAACAGCAAGCAATGCAGGTGTAGAGGCACGGTGGCTAGGAAAAACTCCCTAGAAAGGCCAAAACCTAGGAAGAAACCTAGAGAGGAACCAGGCTATGTGGGGTGGCCAGTCCTCTTCTGGCTGTGCTGGGTGGAGATTATAACAGAACATGGCCAAGATGTTCAAATGTTCATAAATGACCAGCATGGTCCAATAATAATAAGGCAGAACAGTTGAAACTGGAGCAGCAGCACGGCCAGGTGGACTGGGGACAGCAAGGAGTCATCATGTCAGGTAGTCCTGAGGCATGGTCCTAGGGCTCAGGTCCTCCGAGAGAGAGAGAAAGAAAGAGAGAAATAGAGAGAGCACACTTAAATTCACACAGGACACTGAATAGGACAGGAGAAGTACTCCAGATATAACAAACTGACCCTAGCCCCCCGACACATAAACTACTGCAGCATAAATACTGGAGGCTGAGACAGGAGGGGTCAGGAGACACTGTGGCCCCATCCGAGGACACCCCAGGACAGGGCCAAACAGGAAGGATATAAGGATATATACACATGGTTAACAGATGTTATTCCGAGTGTAACGAAATGCTTGTGCTTCTAGTTCCGACTGTGCAGCAATATCTAGCAAGTAATATCTAGCAATTCCACAACAAATACCTAATACACACAAATCTAAGTAAAGGAATGGAATAAGAATATATATGAATATATGGATAAGCTGTCAGAGCGGCATAGGCTAAGATGCAATAGATATTATAGAATAAAGTATATACATATGAGATGAGTAATGCAAGATATGTAAACATTATTCAACTGGCATTATCTCTGTGGCCTTCCACAGAGACCATGTACAATGCATATGTAATGTTTGAAAACCGTAGACATTAAGACAGACACCCCTTTAGTTTTCTTGAACCAAGGTTTATTTGTCTTGCTAATCAAGTTCCCTTTATATTTTACATGCTTTATCAGTAGTTAGTCCATCAGTCCAATACATGTCGCTGTTGCACTACGGTAGTGGGAAACAGGAAGTTCCGGGTTGCCTGCCACCATTCTTCGGAATAAAGAAAACGACAGAACGTTGATGTGCGTTTCGCTTTATTACTACAGGTATGTAAAAGCACGTTTAAACTGTCTAATAGCGAAAGAGCGTCATAACGTATTAGATAACACAACGTATAAGATATTATCACGTTTGGGAAAGGTTTTGTGTAATTTCTCTGTCAAAACGAGTGAGTGAAGAATGTGATACAAAAACATTTTTTACAAGCACACGGAGCGGTGTCCACCACACGTTCATTTGTGAGGCTTTCCAGGTTCATACAGAACTCAGTCGTGTTCTCCTGGGGATGTTCAGGACAAAAACGTAGTGGAAAGTTGCAGATAGAAATGCCCTAAATAGAACTGACATGATTCCTTAGAATCAGAGGCATGTTTGTCCTACATAATACATTTCTATCGGAATGTGGCCAACGTCTCCGTCCCCCTCCTGGAAGCAGCCCTGGTACCCGCTTGTCCCTAGCTACGTGAAATTAGCCAGAAGAACGATTAGCCACAATAATGGAATTTGCGGTTTGCCCTCAACATAAAATACCCTCATTGAAAGCAATGCGAACTGATACAAATTAGTGAAATCATTTCAAATTAGGATTAGGTAACAATAAACATTGTTAGAATGTTGTTACTTAATTTAAAATTGAGAAGAATGGCGCCGGAGTAGATGGCTGCCGTTTTATGGTTTTCTAACCTATTGTGTTTTTTTTTGCATTATTTGTGGGTAATCTGCCTCTACCCTCAGTCCAATTAGCCAACGTACAATGATTGGATGACCAAATAGACGAGCTACGATCACAAATAAACTGTAATGTCTTATGTTTCACCGAGTTGTGGCTGAACGATGGCACAGATAGCATACAGCTGGCAGGGTTTGCGCTGCATCAGCAAGATGGAACAGCTGCCTTTTGTAAGACAAGGGGTGGCGTCTGTGTATATTTGTAACCAACAGCTGGTGCACAAAAATCTAATATTAAGGAATTCTAAAGGTTTTGCCCGCCTGAGGTAGAGTATCTCATGATAAGCTGTAGACCACTCTATTTACCAAGAGAGTTTTCATCTATATTTTTCACTGTTGTCTATTTATCACCACAAACCAATGCTGGCAGTAAGGCTGCACTCAATGAGCTGTATAAGGCCATAAGCAAACAAGAAAATGCTCATCCAAAGGTGTCCGGAAACTTTAATGCAGGAAAGCTGAAATCTGTTTTGCCCCATTTCTACCAGCATGTCACGGATGCAAATAAAACTACTCTAGATCACCTTTACGCCACACACAGAGACACGTACAAAGCTCTCCCTCGCCCTCTATTTGGTAGATCTGACCATAAATCTATCCTCATGATTCCTGCTTTCAAGGATGTGTCAGGGCTCGCAAAATATTACAGACTACAAAAGGAAGCACAGCCGCGAGCTGCCCAGTGATCCTACCAGACGAGCTTAGTTACTTCTATGCGCACTTCGAGGCAAGCAACACTGAAGCATGCATGAGAGCATCAGCCGTTCCAGACGACTGTGATCACGCTCTCCGTTGCCGATGTAAGACCTTTTAACAGGTCAACATTCACAAGGCCAGACAGATTACCGGGACATGTACTCTGAGCATGCATTGACCAACAGGGAAGTGTCTTCACTGACATTTTCAACCTGTCCCCGACTGAGTCTGTAATACCTACATGTTTCAAGCAGACCACCATAGTCCCTGTGCCCAAGAATACTAAGGTAACCAGCATACATGACTACCAACCTGTAGCACTCACGTTTGTAGCCATGAAGTGCTTTGAAAGGCTGGTCATGGTTCACATCAACACCATTATCCCAGAAACCCTAGACCCACAACAATTTGCATACCTCCCCAAAGATCCACAGATGATGCAATCTCTATTGCACTCCACACTGCCCTTTCCCACCTGGACAAAAGGAACACCTACGTGAGATTGCTATTCATTGACTACAGATCAGCGTTCAACACCATAGTGCCCTCAAAGCTAATCACTAAGCTAAGGACACTGGGACTAAACACCTCCCTCTACAACTGTCCCCAGGTGGTAAGGGTAGGTAACAACACATCTGCCACGCTGATCCTAAACACGGGGGCCCCTCAGGGTGCGTGCTCAGTCCCCTCCTGTACTCCCCGTTCACTCATGACTGTGTGGCGCCAACACAGTCGTTAAGTTTGCCGAAGAGTGTGTAAAGCTGTCATCAAAGCAAAGGGTGGCTACTTTGAAGAATTTCAAATATAAAATGTATTTTGATTTAACACTATTTTGGATACTACATGATGCCATGTGTGTTATTACATAGTTTGGATGTCTTCACTATTATTCTACAATGTAGAAAATAGTAAAATCAAGAAAAACCCTTGAATGAGTGGGTGTGCCCAAATGAGAGGAAGATGTGATCGCGCAACTTTGTTGATGTGAAAGTCAGGGGGTGGGGCTTGGTGTGTGTAAGTCATTGAGAAAGAGGCAAAGCAAGAGGTTTCACTCTCGCTAAATTCTGTCCAAAATAAGCCCAATGCGTTTCTATGGGCTTGTTTTGGACCTAACGTTGTTGCCTGCCTTCCTGCCTTTGGGACAACGACTCCCATTGTTAGGGTGGAGACGTGCATCTTGTCATTATATACAGATCTCTGGTGTAAATGGGAAGGTGCACACGGCACAGAGGAGCAAAAATACAATTTGACAACAAGAGAACATAAACACTCATGAAAATGAAAGTAAATACAGGCATTTGGAATTTAGCTCAAAAATATACATTTTAATTAATTCTACACTGCTCAAAAATGTAAAGGGAACACTAAAATAACACATCCTAGATCTGAATGAATGAAATATTCTTATTAAATACTTTTTTCTTTACATAGTTGAATGTGCTGACAACAAAATCACACAAAAATTATCAATGGAAATCAAATGTATCAACCCATGGAGGTCTGGATTTGGAGTCACACTCAAAATTAAAGTGGAAAACCACACTACAGGCTGATCCAACTTTGATGTAATGTCCTTAAAACAAGTCCAAATGAGGCTCAGTAGTGTGTGTGGCCTCCACGTGCCTGTATAACCTCCCTACAATGCCTGGGCATGCTCCTGATGAGGTGGCGGATGGTCTCCTGAGGGATCTCCTCCCAGACCTGGACTAAAGCATCCGCCAACTCCTAGACAGTCTGTGGTGCAACGTGGCGTTGGTGGATGGAGCGAGACATGATGTCCCAGATGTACTCAATTGATTCAGGTCTGGGGAACGGGCAGGCCAGTCCATAGCATCAATAGCTTCCTCTTGCAGGAACTGCTGACACTCCAGCCACATGAGTTCTAGCATTGTCTTGCATTAGGAGGAACCCAGGGCCAACCGCACCAGCATATGGTCTCACAAGGGGTCTGAGGATCTCATCTCGGTACCTAATGGCAATCAGGCTACCTCTGGCGAGCACATGGAGGGCTATGCGGCCCCCCAAAGAAATGCCACCCCC